>NW_018165637.1:214386-217638 GCF_001263595.1 Phalaenopsis equestris
AAAACTAATATATCCTTCATCTCGTACTTCCCACATATCACTTTCATCCGTCAGAAAATTATAAATATCTTGCATCAAATCTTGCATAGGAATGAAATTTGCATAATGACAGATTGGAACATTTTATATCATATACAATTCATTAATCCTCGCAGGAGTAAATGGTACAGCCTTACCTCGTACAAAGACAAATCCTTGGGTAATTCCATGTAGATTTGCATATAACTCCTTCACTACATGTACAAAACAGGTACAACAACCGCATTGGTACTATAACACAGAACTTCCCATTGCCTTTACAGAATACCCTTTGCAAAATGATCTTGTAAACTGGAGCACTTGGATTGATCAACCCATGATTAACATATCCTCTTTCCTTGATCAATCTCTTCTTTGTAATAACTTTATCGTATAATCTCTGCGTGTCGAAACTAATAAACTTTCTTCTATTGAAAACTCCATATCTTGAAATATTTCTGGAATTGAAAGCCACAGAATCCAAAAATAGAAAGTTTCTAGGCTTATGTTGACCTCACTTTTGGTTGAGGTTTAGTTTTTCCTCTTTAGTAGCCTAAGGTCTAGCCATAGGACTTTCCTACTGACTATTCTTAGAAAACTAGAAAAGGAACCCTCACTATTAGAAATTATACACTCCTCTTTACTCAACTTGAAGTTCCACATATTAGTCATAACCTCTAGCACTTAGTAGGTGGGGTCATTATGGGGGAACTCAAGATGAGTCACCCTTAGGACTGCTGGATCTTAGGGTTGACCCTGGGTGTTGGTCTACTGCTAAGGCACTCACTTCCAATCACTTACACTCACAATCACTCACTACCCTAAACCCAGAATTTCTAGGCTTTGGTCCCTTGATACTTTTGGGAGACTCCTGTGGGTGGTCTCCTAAACCCATTAGCCCTGGGCTAGGGTTTGGCTAAGACCACTACATAGAGAACCCAAAATGGGGTTTACATTGGTCCATGATTTATTGATGGTGGTTGGCACTCCAACTCTACCAAGATACCCAACCTATCCTTTTGCCCCTAAATTCCCCCAAATTACCTAGATACCCTTAGGACCCCAAATTTAGCCAAAAATCCTAAAATTTAGCCAAAAATCCTAAATTACCCAAAATACCCAATTTGGTTCAAAAATCACTTAAAACACCTTGAAAACACCCAAACTACCCAAAATCACCAAAATTGGCCAAATTACCAAAATATCTCTCCTTACCCAAAAAATTCCAAAAAATCCCAAAAATTCCCAAAACCTCCCACATATTCCTAATTTCATTTTTCTCAACTATCACATGACCCAATTTGGCCATCTTTGATCAAAATCCCTAAATTGCAATTGCCCTTTAAAGGCCCATATTTTCCACAAATCACTCCAAATATTTATCAAATTTGTCTCAATTTACCCCAATTTCAATTCTAAACTCAAATCCACTCTTGATGTGACCAATATAGACCAAATCTAAGCTCAATTAGTCCATCATTTGAACCTAATTTTGATTTAGATCAAAACCCCAATTTTGGCCCCATGACTTGGTTTCCACTCCATCCCTTCATAAAAAATCTTCAAAACATCTCCCTTGATCATTTGAACCATTCAATTTGGACTTAGCACAAGGCTAGCCCAACTTAGACCAATGTCTAGCCTAACATGCCCAAATTGACCAAATTTTAAAAATCTCTGAAATTTACCCTCCAATTGAACTCAAAATCACTTCAACCCATCACAAAAAATAAGCGTAACAATCATCTACACAATGTAGATCAATTAATTGGGTCAATTGACATGTCTAGTGTAGCCCAAACCCAAGCTTTGATCACTTAAACCCACATTGAACCCATGCACTAAAGATGACCTAACTACCCCAAAGTCACCAAATTAATGACTCCACAACCATTAGTTGGACCGTAGTGACCAGCCTAAACCCCATGAAACCATATAAGCTTATCCATGGACTAAAGGCCCCTTAAATCAAGGGACTTAATGCCATATTTTCTTAATCCTTGGATATTTTTGCCAAAACAAGGTCTAAAATCATTAAATTGTTGTGACATATTCCTCTAGCTCACCTGACCTCCCTAGCCACCTCCCCTGACCGGTCGGCCTAGTGGCCAGAAAATGGCCAAACTGAGAGCCACCCCCATGGGATTAAATCCAATTCAAACCTAGAGGCCACCTCATTCAAATTTAAGCTTAGAGCCTCTCTGCCCTCTACCTAGGCAGCACATTTCACCCCCTAATTAGCCATGTCAGCAAGCCTAAGACAATTTTTATAAAAGGCTCCCCTCCACGACCATGGAGGGAGAGCTGAAAATTCCTCTAAGAGACTTCCCCAAATTGATCCCAAAGCCTCTTTGAGACCTTATTAGTGCAACCCAACCACCACATTGCCCTGAATCCCCTTGTCGGAGCCCAATTTTTTAGCTCAAAACCTTGCCGGAGACAGGACAAAGCTCTCCAAACCTCTAAACTCCACCAAACTCAAATTAAAATCACCCACACCTTCACCACTTTGAGAGAAGCCAAAGCCCGATCAAATCCCTCTTCCACAGAGCCCCTAGCATAGCTCTTGACCAACGTTTGAAGTTGACCTTAGTCAAATTTGGGTCTAGGCATTTTACTAAGACCAGAGGCTCAATCCCTAGCCTCCTTGGACCCTAACAAATGTGCCATGAACCTCTGATTGAAGCTTCACTTCTCAGATCCAAGGTATAAAACTTCTCTTCCTCCTGAGCCTATTTTGATTCTCCATTTAATTAGGCTTAATTAATTTGCATGATTACTGTATGGATATGTTTGTCTCACTTAGACGAGTCCATAGGATCAAACCCGAGGTGATTTGGTTAAGTCTAGGCTGAGATCTTAGGGTTTTATCTTAGTCTTAGGGTTTTAGTGTGGATGGTCACGTGATCACTCTATCGGGGATGATGACGGGGAGCCATCCGATAGCGCGTGTATCTGATGGACGGAGGAGATCAAGATGGAAAGCGCTTTCTTATATGAACCGCGGGCTGAGTCAGCGCTGAGGTGGAAGGTGACTTCAAATTGGAGAACGCCGCGTGGAGCTTCGGAGCTGCCGTAGGTTGAAGTGGCGTCGTGCGTTGTCGGCACTATTTTTGGTGTGGAGTTTGCCCGTAAGAAGCTGTCGGTCATCGGAGTTGAAATCCCGTTACCCGCTTCGGAAGGACGTTTAAAAAGTTGGTTTTTAAAAAAATGAAGTCAAACTGACCCCATAAT
>NW_018165638.1:0-1905 GCF_001263595.1 Phalaenopsis equestris
ATTGAAATGTCTGAGGCATCAATTGGAAAAGTATAACAGGCAGTCGTGTATGTCGAGCTGGCATCTGCACTTAGGTGATCCCCTTTGGCTCTTCGCTTCCTCTTGCCTTGCATGCGCAAATTCCCGCTTCCCACGTGATTGTGCTTGTAGACCACGATCCCACCATAATTTGTCCTTCAAGCAATCCTCCATAAACGACGCCACAAGGCCCAAAACCCCTTCTCTCTCAGTTTCCAAAAGGTCCTTCTCCTCCTCCGAAAATAATTGTAAATAATTCTGTCCATAACTGAAATGGTTCGCGCGAATTCTAGGCCTGCTTTGAATTCTGTAACTTCGAAATTCTTTTTGACCAATTCCATAAATTTAATTGTCGGCTTTAAGATTATTTCGATACAGCACAAAATCTCAAAATTTTTTTGGGGAGCCGTGATGCTTTTTTGGTCGATAGTGACGAATCCCTTCCCCTTTCTTTAAACTACGCCACTGATCTTCTTCAGTTTTCCCGGCTCTAAAAAGAAGTGGAAGAAAACGGCACAAGGCCCACAGGCCACTATTGTTTCTCTGTTTTTTTCTGGTTCTGGAAAGGAGTGGTAGAGAGGGCAATACGCCAATGGCGAAGTTTCTCCTCCTTCTCCTTCTCCTTCTCTTCCTTCTTGCATGGGCGATTAGCGGATCTCTCGCCGGCGGCGTTGGTCTCGTCAACGTCACCCGTCTCGAGATGTTCGTCGACGAGCTGCCGGGTATGCCTCGACTCCAGGGCTACCGCATTCACAACGGTTTGCTCGAGCCTGGTAACCTCACCATAGGAATGTACAAGAAAACGTGGGTCAGTACTTCCCACCCTCCCACTTCTGAATCCTTTTGTTTTTGTTTACTCCCATTGCTTTCATGCTTCATCGGTGCAATGGCTACCAGGAGAGTTGGATTTATCAATTTATAACTTGCCAAAAATAAAAAAAATGGTGTTTTTCAGTGGGAAAAGAATTTAAATTCTAAATTCATCTAAATAAAAAAAGGAGAAATTAAAGCTGTAATTTACTAAATATAATTATCCTTCCTCTGAGTTATTTTGTTTTTGGCTTAAATCTGGATATATTAAATCCGATTTTTAGGCGAATTTAATGAATTTAGATTAGCAAAAAAGTTATGAGAGTGGATTTATATCGAACACGGTAAACAAATTTAATGAATTTAGTCATAAATTAAACCAAACACTATCCTGAATTTATAAAATTTGGATTTGATAAATCTAGATTTAGGGTCCGTTTAGGGTAGTTGGGGCAGCTTGTGCGTTTCAAGATAAACTGTTTATCCTGAAACATGGCCCGCGGGCCGGCCGCAGGGGCCGACTGCGGCCTGCGTTTAGTATAAAAACTCAAACGCAATTTCGGATAAGCTGGCGAAACGCGCGAACCAAACGGTACGGCCCCGCACTTATAAACTACCCAAACGGACCCTTAATAGATCTTAATTTAACGTAAGTCATATAGGCGTTAAATAATCCCTCCCTTAAAATGAAGAAAAAAAGTATATCCTCAAAATTCATTAGTTTATTAAATTCCATTGCTGATCACTTGATTGAATATAGTTAAAAATTCTTTTAAATTTTTAATATGATAACTAACTTCGAAAATAAGATTTTTTATTTATTTTTTATTTGATATAAATGAATATAAAACTCGGATTTTCTTTATATAATTTTTCTTCAAACATTAACTATATTTGTTAAGGGCTGCTCGTGTAGTTATTTGTTCACTCTTAAGATATTTGGACTGCTCCGTACCGCATTCATTTTATTATTCATATTTATTTAATTATTTCTTAACTCTCAGAAAAGAAAAATTGTAGATATGATAAGATTGCGAGAGATTGTGTGTGTGTGTGCGCGCGCGCGCGCGTGATTGT
>NW_018165638.1:2005-8121 GCF_001263595.1 Phalaenopsis equestris
TTCTCTTATTATATACTTTTGATGATTCATTACTTTGTTCTTCATTTACATCTTCAATCAGACCAATTGAAATGTTTAAATTCTTTATTAGTCCATAATGAATCGGGAGGGCTATGTATTCCTCAATTATTAAGAATTACATTAGTTCCATGGATTAGTTAATCCATGGGTTGGTAGAAATAGATAGGGTGATAAGTTTTGTTGGACGTAAAATTAGTGATTCTGGGGTAATAGGCTAGAACATTAACCAATTTGATCTTGATTTGGGAACCTAAGGCCTAGTTTGTCCTATAGAGAGGGCACAGTGGGTAATCTGAAAGTGACAAACTAGAACCTACCCAGCATATCCATATCAACTAAAAACTTAACTTTATGTTAGCTAATTTTCTTCATGCACTCGGAAGAGGGTAAAAAATATATATGTTTCTATTCGGCACAAAATTACATTTTAACTTTTTAACATTTGATTCCTACACTGATATTATCACTTTGCAAGAGGAAAGAACTTTTACATAATTTGAACATTTCTTTATAAAACTAGTTTAGAATCTCTGCATTTACCTTTAGCTTTGAAATAGAACTTGTAGAAAGTTTGTAATTTTCTTTTTACACCTGAACTTGCTATCATATTTCCTAAAATAGTGTTTGGACTTTAAGTAGAGTTTACTAAGTTGATAGAAAGTAGTTTCTTAGTCCATTCACTTTCACTGTGGGATCGATACAGGGGTTTTAAAAAAAAATCTTACATTACTTGAAACGATCTGTATACTTATGTAATATCCATAATATGTAAACTGTTAATTAAACTCTTAATCAAATAACATATTTATTATACACACTAGCCGCTAAAAATATATTCGGTCACGTTTTTTTTTTTTTTTTATCTTTTGCAAACTAAAAATATGTGTAGTTGTGGGTCAAGACAGTATGAATCTATGCATATATAATTATATAATCAATTATTTTTACTGAGCTAGGCCCAATGATTTATTCTATTCCAAAATTTTTTTCACATAAAAAATTCTGATCTCCTTCAATCACTTCTTTCTTTAATCTCTGTATATGACATTATTCTACTAATATAATATTTTACCTCCATAAATTTTCCTGCACAATATGTATGTATATATATACATAAAGAAATGTTTGATATGCACGTAAATTTTACTAATTTCAATCCCACTCGCATCAATTGAAATGTCTGAGGCATCAATTGGAAAAGTATAACAGGCAGTCGTGTATGTCGAGCTGGCATCTGCACTTAGGTGATCCCCTTTGGCTCTTCGCTTCCTCTTGCCTTGCATGCGCAAATTCCCGCTTCCCACGTGATTGTGCTTGTAGACCACGATCCCACCATAATTTGTCCTTCAAGCAATCCTCCATAAACGACGCCACAAGGCCCAAAACCCCTTCTCTCTCAGTTTCCAAAAGGTCCTTCTCCTCCTCCGAAAATAATTGTAAATAATTCTGTCCATAACTGAAATGGCTCGCGCGAATTCTAGGCCCGCTTTGAATTCTGTAACTTCGAAATTCTTTTTGACCAATTCTATAAATTTAATTGTCGGCTTTAAGATTATTTCGATACAGCTCAAAATCTCAAAACTTTTTTGGGGAGCCGTGATGCTTTTTTGGTCGATAGTGACGAATCCCTTCCCCTTTCTTTAAACTACGCCACTGATCTTCTTCAGTTTTCCCGGCTCTAAAAAGAAGTGGAAGAAAACGGCACAAGGCCCACAGGCCACTATTGTTTCTCTGTTTTTTTCTGTTTCTGAAAAGGAGTGGTAGAGAGGGCAATACGCCAATGGCGAAGTTTCTCCTCCTTCTCCTTCTCCTTCTCTTCCTTCTTGCATGGGCGATTAGCGGATCTCTCGCCGGCGGCGTTGGTCTCGTCAACGTCACCCGTCTCGCGATGTTCGTCGACGAGCTGCCGGATATGCCTCGACTCCAGGGCTACCGCATTCACAACGGTTTGCTCGAGCCTGGTAACCTCACCATAGGAATGTACAAGAAAACGTGGGTCAGTACTTCCCACCCTCCCACTTCTGAATCCTTTTGTTTTTGTTTACTCCCATTGCTTTCATGCTTCATCGGTGCAATGGCTACCAGGAGAGTTGGATTTATCAATTTATAACTTGCCAAAAAAAAAAAAATGGTGTTTTTCAGTGGGAAAAGAATTTAAATTCTAAATTCATCTAAATAAAAAAAGGAGAAATTAAAGCTGTAATTTACTAAATATAATTATCCTTCCTCTGAGTTATTTTGTTTTTGGCTTAAATCTGGATATATTAAATCCGATTTTTAGGCGAATTTAATGAATTTAGATTAGCAAAAAAGTTATGAGAGTGGATTTATATCGAACACGGTAAACAAATTTAATGAATTTAGTCATAAATTAAACCAAACACTATCCTGAATTTATAAAATTTGGATTTGATAAATCTAGATTTAGGGTCCGTTTAGGGTAGTTTGTATGTTTCAGGATAAACTGTTTATCCTGAAACATGGCCCGCGGGCCGGCCGCAGGGGCCGACCGCGACCTGCGTTTAGTATAAAAACTCAAACGCAGTTTCGGATAAGCTGGCGAAACGCGCGAACCAAACGGTACGGCCCCGCACTTATAAACTACCCAAACGGACCCTTAATAGATCTTAATTTAACGTAAGTCATATAGGCGTTAAATAATCCCTCCCTTAAAATGAAGAAAAAAAGTATATCCTCAAAATTCATTAGTTTATTAAATTCCATTGCTGATCACTTGATTGAATATAGTTAAAAATTCTTTTAAATTTTTAATATGATAACTAACTTCGAAAATAAGATTTTTTATTTATTTTTTATTTGATATAAATGAATATAAAACTCGGATTTTCTTTATATAATTTTTCTTCAAACATTAACTATATTTGTTAAGGGCTGCTCGTGTAGTTATTTGTTCACTCTTAAGATATTTGGACTGCTCCGTACCGCATTCATTTTATTATTCATATTTATTTAATTATTTATTAACTCTCAGAAAAGAAAAATGGTAGATATGATAAGATTACGAGAGATTGTGTGTGTGTGTGTGTATATATATTCACCTAACGCTTGTCATTTACCAAAACATATCAACGAAGTAATCCATTTCCTCAAGGAGGTGTGATTAAAAAAAGTAATCCATTTCATCAAGCTGTAAAAAACTTATTTTTATGACTCGACGAAATATAATGTGATTGCAGCTGAAAACTTTCTTATATTTAGTATTTCAAATAAATTCAATAACTAGTCCTTGCATGCAGGAATTTAAAACAATTAGTTCTTGAATTCCTTTTTTTGTATCTAATACAATTTATGCCAACACTCGAGGAACTCGAATCCTAGTAACAAAACTAACAGAAATGCCAAGAATGCTTGAGGCATAAAGAAATACGACTGACAACGATATCAAGGACGGCCATAAATTAAAGGTATAACTAAATACTATCGACACTAATGACATAGAAGCCCAATCGGTAATAAGGACTATCCAGAGAGCTTTTCTCACCATAAACTCAAGTCTCATAGCTTGGGTTGGACAAAAATCTGGAAATGGTTTCATTCTCAATAGTGATATGTTCCATGAAGGATACGTCAACAATCATTCTGGAGAGAAGTTTAGGCAACCTCCTCCCATAGAGAGGGGACCCAACCTAAGATGGATGTCCAATCAAGCGACCATGACCCGCACGAATGAAGGTTTATAGCCTAGCTTCACCACCCTAGATATACATCTAAATAGTTTTGAGGTCGATCAAGATGCCAAGATTGTCCAGTCGATCCTCTAAGCCACCTGACTAAATAAAAATTGTCAGTCCAGAAGCCAAGATTGTCTAGTCTATCCGTCTACTTACATATATGAATTATGCTCATTCTCAGAGATGATCCCCTACTTGACATTGACAAGCTCTGCGAGAGGTAATTGAAAATGATTCGGAGCGGATATCACACCACCAAGGATCAAGTACCAAAGGAGTGGGTTTAGAGCAAAATGATTTAGAGCAAGCAAGATGGCACAAAAAATGACACAACATAGTGCAAAAAAGGGCCTAATAGAGATTATCATCAGTGGTTTTTGTAATCTTTTTTTTTGCTTTATAAATTTTGTATCTTTATCGCATTTGTCTCTATTAAGGAGTAAAAAAAATCGGAAAATTAAATATGTATACCCAAAAATGATGTGCATGAATCTCAAAACAAACCAATGATTCAAAAAAGAAGAATAGAATATTCTGTACTACTCTCTTTAAAACAAGGGTAGTTATGTATTATAGTATTATCTTCTTTTATGTTCTATAAATAGAATAACCACGACATGTATTGAGGATTTTTGGGCTCTTCTCTCTCAACTCGTCATGTAGGCAGAACTCTCACCTCTTCCCGTCTCTTGTAACTCAAATCTTTAGTGAAATAAATAGGGTCGAATAACCTAAGAACATCTCATTCGCCTTTACGAGGTAAGTGTCTCTCTCTCAATCTCCCTCTCTCTTCCTCTTACTATTGCTCAGTCCCTACGCTCTATTTCTTGGACATGATTGTACACTTTTGAATTCAACAATATCTCAATAGATTAAACAACATAAATTTCATTGTGAACGTCAGAAAGATTTTTATGATAAAAATTTTTGGAAGCAGAAAATGTCAGTCATTTTTTCATTTCAATTTAAAGAAAATACGGCTTCTATTAAAAGAAAGTTTTGCGACTCAAGAAATTATATACAAAATTGGGGAATCTACATACATAACACCCAATTCTTATGCATTTATTTATCTCGCACCGAAACTTTGATTTTTATATCCAAAGCACCTTATCTATATAAATAATATAATCTACCTTTTTATACATCATTTATACATAGGAAATGATACTTAGTTTGCAAAAAATCAAAACTTTAATATGAGATAAATAAATGCATAAGAGTTTGGTGCTATTAAATTTCCAAGAGAATTTAATCAAAGTCCCAAATAAAATATCAACTTTAATCTTCCAATTTAACAACCCATCACAAATTTCGCTGAAGTTCGCTTTCTCTTCTTTAGGGTGCATTTGTTTTGGTTGTGACTATACAAAATCTCAATTCAAAAGTTGTTGTAATTGATGTTCAGAAGCTTGTATTTCAGAAACAGTTAGTCTATTTGAAAATACAATTTTAAAAGTGCTATCTGTGGACAAATGTTTGTAATACTCTCAATAGATAATATTTAAAATATATAGGTATTTCAATGTTGTTCCTCTAATTTGGTCATATAATTTTCTTTTTTAAAAAAATATACATTATTCCTATATATATATATATATATACATTTGGAGTGCATGTGCGTGTGTATTTTTTAATGTATTCATATGTTTTATAATAATCTCATTTTCTCTTCTCGCAATGTTGAGATGGAAGATTGAGTGGTATTAATTAACTTTCATATTGAAATTTAAAATCATATTAGATTGGAGTTAAATGAGTAAAATACCATCCTTTAATTTTATAAACACTTCAAACGGTTTACACAGGTAAACAAATATATCTCAAAAAAATTTTATAGAGGGTCAGTCGTGAAAAAATAGATTTGTTTTGTGTAAAAAGTGTAATTTCATAAATAAATAAATAAGGGTCCGTGAAATTTACTACATTGTAATCAAGCATCCTCGCTTCGATTCAGATATATATATATATATATTTTTAAGACGTCCGATGGTGCCCTGACAGTATATCTGAACCGCAGAAATTCCACCGGGACCTTCCCCCAACACGGGTCTTCGCCTACGGTGCCTCCCGGGCCACCGCTACCGTTCCCGGCCCGACCATCGAAGCTCTGCAGGGCATTCCGACGCACATAACATGGAAGAACCATCTCCCTTCCCGCCACATCCTACCATGGGACCCCACCATCCCCATCCCATCCGCCCCCTCCGGTGTCCCAACCGTCGTCCACCTTCACGGAGGCGTCCACCCACCGGCCAGCGACGGCCACTCCCAATCCTGGTTCACCTCAAACTTCTCCTCCGTCGGTCCCGCTTTCTCCTCCCCCACCTTCTCCTACCCAAATCTCCAAGATCCCGGCAATCTCTGGTACCATGACCACGCCCTCGGTCTCACCCGCGTCAC
>NW_018165638.1:8280-16293 GCF_001263595.1 Phalaenopsis equestris
CGCCGGCCCCACCCGCGACAACATGCCCGCCGGTCTCCTCGGCGCTTACACAATCCGCTCCCCTGCTCTGGAATCCCCTCTCCGTCTCCCCTACGGCGCCAATTTTGACCGCCACCTCATCATTTTCGACCGCAGCTTCCTCTCCGACGGCTCCCTCTTCCTCAATTCCACCGGCAACAATCCCTCCATACACCCACAGTGGCAACCCGAATACTTCGGTGATGCCCTTATTGTCAACGGAAAGGCTTGGCCTTTCCTCCGCGTCCTCCGCCGCCGCTACCGTTTCCGTATCATCAACGCAAGCAATGCCCGCTTCTACCGCCTCTCCTTCTCCAATTCCCTCGCCTTCCTCCACCTCGCCTCCGACTCCATCTATCTTCCCCGCCCCGTCCCTTCCCGAAAATTCCTCCTGGCCCCCTCTGAAATTGCTGATGTCGTCGTCGATTTCACGGATTCTCCCACCGACTCCGTCGTCCTCCTCAACGACGCGGCTTACCCATTCCCTTCCGGGGAGGAGCCGGACAATTTCAGCGGCAAGGTCATGAAATTTTTTATTGCATCCCCCCAATTGAAGCATCGAGACCCATCGCAGGTTCCGCGGCAGCTACTTCCTTCGCCGCCGCCTCCCATTCCAACACACCGCGCCGTGGCAACGCGTTACATCGCCATGTATGAGTACGAGAGTGCCACGGGCGAGCCGACCCATCTTTACATCAACGGTCAGCCGTTTGATGCGCCGGCCACGGAAACTCCGCGGTCGGGAACAAGCGAGGTGTGGCACGTGATCAATCTGACGGAGGACAACCACCCTCTGCACATACATCTGGGCCTCTTCGTGGTGCTGGAGCAGCGCGAGCTGGTGGAGCTGGAGAAGTTTAAGGGCTGCATGATGAGGAAGAACGACGCGGAGGAGTGCAATCTGAAGGAGCACGCGAAAGGGCGGTTCGAACCGGTTCCGGCTCATGAAAGGGGTTGGAAGAACGTGTTCAAGATGCAGCCCGGGTTCGTGACGCAGATTCTGGTTCGGTTTGCGATGCTACGGTCCGAGGAGCCTTACCCGTTCGACGCCACTGCCGAGCCGGGTTATGTCTACCACTGCCATGTATGCATCAACGCACCATTATCCACTATTCACAATCTCCCCTTTTTGTTATTTTTTGAGGAATTAAAAGTTCTTGTTTTATTTGTATGTTGATTTCAGATCTTGGACCACGAGGACAATATGATGATGAGGCCATTGAAGCTTTTGGGTTGAATGGAAGTCAAATGTTTTGCTGCCTAAAGAGTTCTTCAACCTCCGCGGAAAGAAAAAATATTATATCAGTAGTCCTGATGCAAAATTATATCAGGACTCCAATCACAATATACTTGTGTACGGTTTGAACCTGTTGAATATAAAATACTAAATAGTTTAATGCATGACGGGATTTGACTATACACGTGGCAAATTGTGATCGGAGTCCAGATACAGTTTTGCATCAGAACTCCTGATATAATATTTTTTCCGGCGAAAAGGATGAAATGGGTGAGAAATTACGAAGGTTTTTGTTTGCTGGTTATGAAAGTGTTATTGTGGCTGATAGGATTAGTAAATTTATAATGTGTACCTGTCATGCAATGCTCATTAAACTAATGATAATGTACATTATTTCCCGTAAAAATTTTATTATATTGTTGTATATGGTGGCAGAACTGCAGACGTTGGGTTTAATTCAAATGTGAGTCCATGCAATTCTCTTTAAACTAATGAATATTGTTATACATGGTGGTAGAACTGCAGACGTTGGGTTTAATTCAAATGTGAGTGAGAAAAATGTGTCATATTATTTTAGAAGGTGATTTGATGATCAATTTTATTAATTTTATATAATTGCAGTCTAATTTCCTCAATTTTTAGAGAGTAAAACCTTCAATAACTCTAATTCTACTACTGCCTATATTCATTGAACAAATGCCTGAAAAAAAGCATTTATGGCTCATGCTTATGATTTTGCATGTCTCATCCGAGAATAAAATGAGTACATTATTATCGGTGCTTTGCTATGTTGATCGGCCATTCTCCTGGACATGATGATTAGGCAGTTAATTAGTGTAAAGCGTGGGGCATTCCTCAAAGGGATATGCCAAATAGCTTGATAACAAATGAAACATATTAATGTATAACTTCATGGCTATTAAAGAGTTCACGCTTATTATTTTTATGGAGCCTGTAACTAAACTCACCCTTGTATTTTGGACTGATCATTCATTTTAGATTTTTATCATATATATGTAGTCAACCAACAAGTGTTGAGTATTTGCTAATAAATAGTTATTATGTTAGGTTATCCTATTGATGTTTCATCAATAAATTTTTATATTGAAGCATGAATCTCGATGGATTTTGAGCATAATATTTTAAATAAAAATTCAAGATTATTCAAAGCCTAAATTTCTTCAATTTTATAGCCAAAAAGAGCACCTCGATAAGATGAACCTAAAGATGCAGAAAGGGAATTAGCCCAAGTACATATAAGCTCAGATAAAAAACATTAAGTGTCATCGAAACAATTATTCAATTTTATAGTCAAAAAGAGCACGTCGATAAGATGAACCTAAAGACGCAGAAAGGGAATTAGCCGAAGTACAGATAAGCTCAGATAAAAAACATTAAGTGTCATCGAAAGCTTTGGTGCATCAATTGAAGGTCAAACGATCTTAAAATTTTGCATGTTTCTAGTCAAATCAACTGTCTTAACAAGAGGAATCCAACGAACATAGGATCATTCAAATATGATGTTACTAAGACACTTAAATTGTGGAAACAATCAGGAGAATCACTCATAATCCATGATTCTAGGGAGGAGATGACTAAGAGGACTTGAGATATGACATCAATAACTGTGTTCTCAATACTTGTTTTTTATTTTAAAATGAAAAATAGTCTTAAAGAAAACTTAACTATTTTACATATGTTTAGCCAAAAAAAGTTTTAGGTGTTGATATATTTTAATGCATGATACTCAAATATAAGAGAAGTTAATTATGTAATATATAGTGTCACCAATATTTTAGGGATTATATGATAGAATATAATCCTCTAACATAAGTGGGTTGCTATTCATTTTTCTAAGCAATCTGTTGATTTTCTCAACTAACACTCAACTTATACTTATCTCTGAGGCATTCTAAGATATTTTTAAAAGGCCTGACGAAGTTATACAACTTAAGTATAGGTGAGGAAGTCAGGAGGACTTTAATTTTAGTAAAGGCTTTAGCCATTTTTGTTTTTTGTTGGTATGAACATTTTCCTTATAGAAATTTATATAATTAGGGCCATGATATTGCTAAAAACTTAAATAAATATTTTATAAAATATGGCAAGTAAATTAAAATTTTTAGCATTAATGAATATTGATTTTTGTGTTATACATTTCATGATTGACTTGAGTTTAATAGAACTAGTTTGGAGTCTATATATAAAATTTCTAAAGCCCAAGGATATGAACTCTTTCCAAAGAAATAAGCAATTCTAATGTTGATAAAAATATTTTCAAGCCCTAATGTTTCAGACTCCAGTTTAACCTTTCTTAAATGTCTTTTTATTCATGTTTAAAATTAATTTTTTTTAAATCCACAAATTTTAGAAAAAGACTTTTGAGTGAGAAAAAATTAGGAAAAATGACTAAAAATAGATGGTTTTTTAGTGTACTTTTTATAATATTTGCGTAATTGTGTATATTATGTGTAGGTTTGCCCCAAGGAATGAAATCAAGAAAATGGTTTGCCAATGAAACTATGAAAATTCAGTGAAGTTTACTAGAACACCACATTTCCAAGTATCAGTGTCACGGAAAGAGTCCCCAAGCAATTTTTTTCTCGGGAGCCGAATTCCTATGTGATATGTTTGAAATGTGATGCTGTGATATTTTTTTTTCTTATGGTTTTGTGCCAATATTTGTATGTATGTGTGTGTGCGCGCGAAATATATGCAGATAAAAACTCAAACGTGGAAGATATTTAACCCTTTGAAGACTAGCGCCTAGCACTAGGAGGATGCACGATGGTTCAAGAATTGAAGCATCACAGTTTCATTTGGCTCAACTTCCGAATAGGACATTTTCATCCAAAAACCTGATAGCCCAAAAACTAGCGCACAAAACTCTAGCAGCGCTCCTGCACCCTCAAAAGTACAACCATAATGGTCCACACCCAAATTTAAAAAATAGAATTCATTAAAGGTGGCACTTGGACCGAAAACCCTCGTGTTCAATGATAATGCCCAGACACCACATTAACACGACCCGACGCTACACATGTAACATGTCGCACTATATTAGTAATGCCTCAATGTTGTCCATCAAAATTTGGTACTTATATGGTTAAAATGATAGTTTGGTTAAATAAATTTTCAAAAAACACTAGCATAAAGAATGGGGAGGAGGGAAGGAAGTGTGGGAGAGTTTTCTAGAGAGAGGATTTTCACTTGGTTTGCTATGAGGAGTGAGTGTGTGATTATATCAAACAAAATGAAAAGATTTAAGACTGCAATTTTTTTGTTAAAGCATGATTTTGTTTATCTAGTTTTTATATTCCTTTTAATTTGTATAAATTGTTTGGATTATTAATACAATTCATATTTTTATTTCAAATCATGTTTAGCACTTAACATTTTCTATTCATTGGTAAGGTTTTCTTTAAAATTTTGGGCACTATATGTTAGAGACTTGAAATTTAAATTCCTATGTTGATGTTTTAACTTTCAAACTTAATTAAAATTCAAATTGGCCAATTGAATTGTCAAAAACTGTTATAATCTAAAATTATCAAAAGAAAACTAGAAGTACAACTAGGTTAAAACACAAGTATTTAGTAGTATAAGAATATATCAAAAGATATTTATTTTCAGTTTGGGGAATGTGAATGCTTGGGAATTTTTACAGAGTTCAAAAAATTTAATCATATTATATTACTCCATTACTAGTTAAATCTTAGAAGAGAATAAGAAGTATTAGGTCTCAATTATCGACCATTTACTAAAATCAATTCAAGGGTGATTTTCAAATGAAGAAGAAAACTCATTCACCGTAGTGTTTTTACTTTAAAATTAATGTTTAGAAACTTTCCAAAAACTCAAATACCATAAATTTTAGAACTAAAAATAGAATTAGTAAATTGGTTATTAAATTATTTTGGAAAATAACTAGTTCATTATGGGATTAATATCTGAACTCAAAATTCATATACTACTTGATTGATACATATACATGCATAGTTAGCATACACATCATTGTAAAATAGATTAAAATTTTTTGGATCATTCCCAGAAAACAACAATAAATTTATAATTATGATAGCATTAGTTAAAAAATTGATGTTTAGGTTAAAAAAATGTAGTATTATTTATTCCTTGTGCTTTATTTATGTTATTCTTTGTTTATTTATTGTGATTAATTTTTTTTAATTATTTTATTTTGCATTTTAAAAAAAGGAAAAAATAGTGAGTATTGCTTTATATTTTTCTATGAGTGTTGTGTATTATTGTTCTTATTATTAAAAATTACTATTTGCTTATTTATCAACCTTATTTTTATTGATTTTTTTATGTGGTGAGATAATTTTTAAGATGGGTTTGATATCCATCCTAAATCTCAAAAGATTTATATCAAAACTATCACATGCATCATTCAAAGGATAATATACTTTCTCGAGGGATAGAAGTAATACCTTCAAATAAATTTAATCACTTGAATGGAAAAAAAACTTCAAGATTTTTAGGTTTACGAAACCACGAGTTTTTCTCATACCATACAGGTAATTTTTTATCATGGGGTTTAGTATCTATATAAGGGGAAGCTCTAATATTTAATTAAGTCCTAAGAAATATGGCTTATATTGTGCATGGTTATATGATAAACATCATAAAGATAGATGTTCCAAAACTTAGCTTGATAGACTTTCATTTTGAAATAAATTTGTGAGGAATTGAAGGGTTGTGATTTATTGTTCATTGATGAAGTGTCGTGAAAAAGCCTAGAAAAAAGAGTTAGTCAACTATTGAATTAGGCTTACCCGAGGATTTGAAATTGATAAGTTTCTTAAGCAAAAGTTTTATTTTAATTTGAGAGAAAAGGTTTGAATAGATAAATTTGAATTAGTATTAATTTTTGATTGATTGATTTGTTTTGGATTGATTGATTTTGGGTTAAAAAGTATTTAACTTGATTCACATTCAAATAAAAAGATGAATATGGTTATTAATCCAAGGCAAATAAACTATGAGTGGTCGTATATCATCTGTAATTAATCAAAACTTAGAGATTATCTGGGGTTGTGAATCTTCAAGATTCTCCTATAGATTTCAATGACTAATTCTAGAAAGTAAGATTTATTCTCTTTAGTCAAAGCACTAAGCACTAAATCAAATATGATGAAACAGGATCATTAAGTCACAAACAATGGAGCTCAATTATCATTTGTGTTGGTTTTAAAGGCTTAACCAAAAAAAGTTCTTAAGAATAATGTCATATATCTTGATTTTCATTAGCCAAGGCACTGTTCTGCCAAATTTAGTATTTCAACATAGCAATGAACCCTAGAAACTTAAGATGGTGACACAAATAGTGTGATCACATCAATGAGGAAGCAAGCAATGGCAAGAACAATGTTCAGACCACATTAAATAAGGACATTGTAACTTCCTGTTGAACTCATTTTTATGAGGTCAAATTCATCTCTTTAGAAATCTAGGATCTAGCCTTAGGAATTTTCAATGGACTATCTTAGTGGACTGGTGAAGGAATCCACGCTCCACATTTAAATCAAAAACAATGCTTGACTCCTATTGTGAGGTCCCACTTAAGTGGTCAGAAGCACCCAAATGTCATGTGGTATGGCTAAAACCAACATGTGGAGACTCAAGAGTGAGTTCCTATACATTCAATCATGCCTTAGGACAACCTTGGATTACTCAAGCTTGTTCTCATACACACCTACATACACTTAAGCTCGTTGCATTTCTCACATACCCCAAAACCCTAAAATCACATGCATTGGACCTACCTGCTTAACTCTTTGAGGAACTCACATGGGTGGTACCTAGTTCATAGATTTTGGTCAAGATGGCTAAGACCAACATGTAGAGACTAAGAAAATGAGTTCTCCTTTGGTGTACTATGACCCTAAGTTAGCTAGTTCTGACATGCATGATTACCTCACCCAATTTCTCCCATATCACTCAATTTTTTTAAATTTCCCAAAATTCCCAATGTAACCCCAAATTCAGGCTCTCTAAATTTCAATATTGTTGACCTTACTTTTGGTTGAGGTCTAGAAATTTCTTTAGTAGCCTAGGTCTAGCCATAGGACTTTCCTACTGACTAGTCTTAGAAAATTAGAAAAGGTACCCTCACCATTAGAAACTCAAAACACTTCTCTTTACTCTTTACTAAGTTCCACATATTGGTCCTAACCTCTAGCACTTAGTAGGTAAGATCATTATGAGGGAACTCAAGGAGAGTTCCTATAGGGCTACTTTGGCCTTAGGATTGACCCTAGGTGTTGGTTTGGAGCTAAGGTATACAATACCCTCACAATACCCTCATCATACCCTCACAGTACCCTCACAATACCCTGGCTAAGACCAATATATGGGGACCCAAAATGGAGCTTTTGTTGGTCCATGACTCATTCAAAATGATTCTCTACCTAATTGCACTTGAAATGCCCAACTTGGCCTTTTGCCCCTAGGCACCTCCAAATTACCTAACTGCCCTTGGGACCCAAATTTGGCTAAAATTCCCAAATTTGGCCAAAATTCCCAAATTTTGCCAAAATACCCAAAACTGATCAAAACTCATATCAAACACTTTGAATACATCCAAATTTGCAAAAATTGACAAAAAATTCCAAAAATTGCCAAATTACCAAAATGCCCCTCCATGGCCCAAAAATCTAAAAATTCCAAAAATTCCCAAAAAAATCTCAATAAATCCAAATATTCCCAATATTCCCAATTTCATTTACACCATGGTC
>NW_018165638.1:16749-17525 GCF_001263595.1 Phalaenopsis equestris
CTAATTTAGCCCCAACATTGGCTAACACCCAAATCTCAACAATTGTATGTCTTAAACTTCAAATTGGCATCCAATTTTTGTTGAAAACTTTTTGTGAGGCCATTTTTGACCAAAAATAACAATCAATTTGGACTTAGCCCAAAGCTAGCCCAAGTTTGACCCAAATTTAGCCCTACATGCTTAGTTTAGGTCTAAAACATAAACTCATCAAATCCATCCAAATTGACCATCAAATCAACTTCAAAACAATTTTTATCCTTCATAAAAAATGTTTATTATGACATTTTACATCAAAAACAACAATAAATTTGGACTTAGCTCATGGCTAGCCCAAGTTTGACCCAAACTTAGCCCAACATTATTAAAATGGGTCAAACATAAAAAATCTACCAAATTAATTAACCAATTGACCTCAAAATGACTTTCACCCTTCGTGAAAGTTGTTCCTTATTGTCTCTTACACCAAATGTCATATTTAATTGAGCCAATTGACATGTCTAAACAAACCTAAACCCATTTTTGGTCATATTAGCCCATGACCAAAATATAATGAAAATCAAACTTGGTATTCCCAATCAAGCTTAACCATTGCTAAACTCTAAATCTTAGAGTTAAGTTAAGTAAACCATGGGTTAGCCATGATATTTATCCCTTAGGTAAGTATTTTTTTTTTAAACCTTAAAGGATAAGTTTCATGCAAAATCAAATTACTCACCAACACTTGTCAATTTCCTATGGTGCCATTTTTCTTGCTCATCATGAGCTTTAGACTTCAT
>NW_018165638.1:17911-18866 GCF_001263595.1 Phalaenopsis equestris
GTTGGACCTCAACAAACATTTCACAAGTATCCAATTGAGGCACCACCTCTTGGACAAAGGTATAGGCCATTTTTTTTTAAATTCGAGCTCGGTTTCACGGTTTGTGAATAAAACTTACAAATCATGCTTGATTAACCGTATGGATGTGTAGAGCTAGGTTAGATCTACGATTTAAAAAAGATTTCATGTAAATCCATAGAGAATCGAGTGAGATATTGACGTTTGAAGGTGAACGTCTCTCGAAATGATCCAGACGGAGACGAAGGCTGTGAACCGTCCGATCACGCCTGTATCGATCGGACGGTCCTGATCGCGTCGGACAGAGATCTCGTATATGCACAGCGCGCTGAGTCAGCGCTGACGCGGATGGCGACGGCAAACCAGAGCGCGACATGTGGCATTTTCGGAACCGCCCATGATCCAGTCAGCGCGTGGGTTTAAGTAGAAAATTATGGAATTTAAAAAATTCAGAAAATACCCCCAAACTTAAAAAATTCATAACTTTTCATAGAAAACTCATAAAAATAAAATAAAAATACCCTCTTGCTCAGTGAACAGAGGAGAATCATGTGGAATAAATTTCATGCTTATTTGATGCACATTTAATTTTATAAAATTCAATTAGTGTTAGAGGTTTTTTGAACTCTCCATTCCTACTGACTCATCACCTTGACCCCAATTTTTTATATGTTGTAGCCTCTATTTAAAGAAACAATTTGAGTATCTTTTTCAAAAACAGAGGAGATCTCTAGACACAGATCTTAATTTTCTAAGTTTTCATCCATTTTCCATTCAAATAATTATGGAAATTTATATTTTGCTTGGAAAGTTTTACAAAAATTCATGTGAGTTACTTATGACTATAGGAGTCTTAGGAAATAATTTCATGATTTTTAAAAATAAAAAAATCACTGTTTTTTAGCAAACCCTAATTTACTTAAAACATTTAATTTGG
>NW_018165638.1:18966-19212 GCF_001263595.1 Phalaenopsis equestris
GGATGTGTAGAGCTAGGTCAGATCTACGATTTAAACAAAACTTTATGTCAATACGTTGAGAATCGAGTGAGATATTTACATTTTAAGGTGGACGACTCTCGGGATGAACCAAACGGAGACGAAGGTTGTGAACCGTCCGATCGCGCGTGTATCGATCGGACAGTCTTGATTGCATGAGACAGAGATCCCGTATATACGCAGTGCGCTGAGTCAGCACTGACGCGGATGGAGGCGGGCAACCAGAGC
>NW_018165638.1:19456-20360 GCF_001263595.1 Phalaenopsis equestris
TTTATAAAAAGCACATTTAATTTTATAAAAATCAATTAGTGTTAGAGGTTTTTTGAACTCTCCATTCCTATTGACTCATCACCTTGACCCCAATTTTTTATATGTTATAGCCTTTGTTTAAAGAGACAATTTGAGTATTTTTTTCAAAAACAAAGGAGATCTCTAGATAGAGATCTTAATTTTCTAAGTTTTCATCCATTTTCCATTCAAATAATTATGGAAATTTACATATTACTTGGAAAATTCTACAAAAATTCATGTGAGTTACTTATGACTATAGGAGTCTTAAGAAATAATTTTGATGATTTTTAAAAATAAAAAAATCATTGTTTTGAGCAAACCCTCATTTGCTTAAAACATTTAGTTTGGAGTACATAGAGATCAAAATCACCTGATTTTTGTTCTCCATTGTGGCTCATGAGTCAGAGAACTCACCATAAGAATTTTAAAGGATTTTGAGATCATTTGATATTTTTAATTGATTTTTAAAGATCATCATCAAATTTAACACTTAAGTAATTTTCAAAAATCAAAATATAACTCCATAAATTATGAAACTTAGTGTTTTGAGTTCTCTGATATCATGGGGATTTAATAAGAATAAAAATATATTTAAAATAAAAACTTGATTTTTAGGTTATTTTTAATTATTTTTAATAATTAAAAAAAATAATAAAAATAATCATAAAATATTAAACTCATGGAAATATTCCAAAATTATTTCCTACACTTAGGAATCATTGGAATATTTTTCCAAGGTCTAAAAATAAAGATATTTATTTTTAAACCTTAAAATGATTTTTAGGGTTTAAAAATAGAATTTTCACCTAAATAATTCTGAAAAATCAAATAAAAATCCAAAAAATACAAAATAAATTTCTCTGGGTTCTCTGACCTCAGAAAA
>NW_018165638.1:21945-22652 GCF_001263595.1 Phalaenopsis equestris
GTCGCTTTAATCAACTTTAATATGCCCATAATAAAATTTAAAGAACTTTAACCATAGGGTCACCTGATTTGATATTATAACCAAATGACTTAGAAAAAGTTGAACCCTCATACAACGAGGAGCTTGGAGCTTACATGGTGGGCAGCCCGACCATCTTCTACAGTAAGAGCATTTACGACAACACATCCTTCCCTAGCTTTAAAACAACAAAGCCATAGGAATTCGAGGTTGTTTTCCTAGTGCAACATAAATCCTCAAACACATCTTTTAGGCATTTGTACAATCCTGTTGTACAATCTAAGTCCTAACTCGACTTAGGACTCCGAGGTTGTCATTCGTCATGACCTAAATCCTCACATCTTCAAGGTTATTTGTGCTGATTGCTTCACACAAATATAAATCCTAATAAATAAAAAATTGCAGGATGAAACATTTAAATGATTTCTCCTAAATTGAAACCAAATAATAGGATAGCTTAGGAAGTCACCGAAGTTCTCCTTCGAATCCGTAACATCCTCTAGTATTTCCTCCTTTGGACTCCAAAATAAAATGTTCCAAATTTGAACCAATCACCCTTCACACTTCTTAGTCCGATATCTTTGAAATGTCCTTACCATTTGAACTCCTTGAAGATAATTTTTCCTTGATTTCTATCGAGAGTATTCTTAGGCAACTTCAGTTATCTAAGATGTAATTAACTATAGGGG
>NW_018165638.1:23021-34001 GCF_001263595.1 Phalaenopsis equestris
AAGCGGGCAATGGGATTTCAATTCCGATGACCGATAGCTTCTTACGCGCAAACCCCACACCAAAAATAGTGCCGACAAATACCAAGTTTAAATTCAATTTCACCAAACACCAAATTAAAACCTACACTTTTATTCCACACCTGAAATCCTTAATTTTGAGCCAAATGACCAAATTTGTAAAAAGTTTCCACCAAGGCCAAAACTCCACAAACTTTGACCTACACACCAATTCAAATATAGAAAACCCAAAGTCAATTTTGGATGAAACTTTCAAAGCCTTCCCAACTCATCCTAAAACGATCAAAATAATTTTTTCTTAACCCATCATGAAAACCCAAAGTAACCCCTTAATGAAAAAATTTAGAAGCCCATGAAAGAAGCCCAATTTCAATTTCAATTAAGCCCATCATGAAAAATTTCTTTTCATCATCCATTTAATCAAATTTAAAAATCATGGCCATGCACTATGCATCCGTGTATGAACCCATCTACTTTTGGCCCCATGGCCCTCTCTCACCAAATTTTTAAAATCACGACATTCCTCTTTCGTGAAAATCACCCATGGCCACATGCATGTCATGGAACCACTCATATGACCATCCAAGAGCATCATATGGGTCATGCACACCAAATGTGGCAAAAGGAGGACCTGCTTTCACCTCCCACCATGGTGACTTAACCAAAACCATAATTCACATCCCCCATGCCAAACCAATTACTCAAGTCCCTAGAAGTTGACTCATCAACTCTAGCCACCTTGGATTTGTCCTCAAGCAATTTCCATGAGGTTGAACCCCCCATGGTTAACCCAACATAACCCAAACTCATTTCCCTCTTTGGGAAAACTATTATTACCCATGCTTGGACCAAATTAACTTAACATCCCCCAAATTCTAACCTCCCACTGTGTGGAGGTGACCATGCGTAATCGACCAACTACCCTAGCCACTGAAAAACACAATGGCTCAGAGGGACCATGTGGCTAAAACCCAAAATTGGAACCTCTTGTGCTGGCTCAATCTAATTGAACACTGGTCCTCTTATTCCTTCCACCCTAAGCAAGCTTTTTCACCCAATAACCAACCCAATTGAACCCTCCTTTCTCCTCTATAATAAAGCTACCACCCATGGCGAAAGGAAAAAGTACACAAACCTTGGGGAAACTCTATCAGAATTATTTCAAACTTTAATTCCAGTGTTCCTATGATCATCCCAATCATTTTTGGCCCCTCATCCCCATTGTCTAACCTGAATTTCTCAACTGAAAATCAAGACATTTCACAACCATCCCACCAAACTCAACCACTCCAAATTGAACCTTCCACAAGCTTCCTCTCACTTTAAAATCAATTCCTCAATCGAAGCACCATCATCCTAAGCACCCTAACCTAGTCCTAGACCTAGCCCAAACCACCTCTTGATTGAAGTCATACCTAGGCTCAACGATAGCTCAAATCAGTAATTGGAGGTGGTCTACAACACCAAAACAAAGCTCAACAACAAACCCAATTGAGGCCTCACCTCTTGGATGAAGATTTCTGATTGGAACTACCAATGACAACAGGTCTTTATATATTTCAGTTAACATTGGTAGATTCACGCGTACGAGAGTGTTAGTGGATCTAGGAGCATTGATTGACATAATGAGTCTACGAATGTTAGTCTATTTGAACATCAAAGTTCATAAGATTACAACCAACAAAATGATGCTAAGAGGATTTAACCAGAAAGGAGAGAGAGCTCTTGGATTCATAACACTTTCCATAGGGATTGGCGATCTAGTAAAAACTATGAAATTCCTTATCATTGATTCAAGGTCTTCTTTCAATGCCCACTAGATCGACCTTAGATTCACGAATACATGATGGTCCCTTCACCTCTGCACCAGTGCATAAAGTACTTTAAAGAAGGACAAAAGCGATGCACAAAAAAATATCTGCAACCATTATCAGTGCACTATATCGGCATTCAAGAAGACACTGCCTACTACGCTTCCTTGAAGATGATAGTTTTTTTCTAGAGATTCCATGCCAAGTAAAGAAGAAAATTAAAAAGGATTGCAAGAATGGGATCATCGAATTCTAGTTCCACGATCTCCCACCATCTATTTACAATAAGAAGGTGGAAACCCTTTTAGCTCATGCATCTGAGATCAAGGCCTATGATGAGCATGAGAAAGAGTTAGAAAGAATGTTGAACAAAGGAGTCCAACTATCAACATTGACTTGAAAAAAAGCTTTGAGGAAGAGAGGATTGAAAAGAATGTAATGAAACTAAATCAAAAGCCACCGCAATTTGATATCACTTTGGAGGAAGAAGAAAAAAATGATTTCAGCCCAATGTATGATAGGATCAACCACTATGTACAAGTCATAACCTTACTCTCAATTCATTCTCATAAAGTTAAGGTTTTGGAAGTCAAGAAAGTATGAAGTGCAGGCATAAAACCAATAAGATTCCACCGTGGTTCTTCTTCTTCTAGCTCTGAAACCAATCTAAAATTAGAAGAAGATCTTCTAATGAATTAATAGAATTACCTATTGGATACTACTCTACTTGTGTTCAAAAACTTATTCGATGAGGTTTTGTGCCAAAATAATTGCCAAAAGGAAGGTTACACTTCTTCAAAGTATTATGGGATAACACCTTTAACTCGAAGGAAGGTGTTGGATTTTGTGTAGCAAGACCAATCAATGATTCGGAAATTTTCTTGGTTGTTACTAGTGAATCAGAAGAAGGTTGCTTTGAAATAAAAAGTGATCCTGAAAAATCCATAATACAGGATGCCCCACCAAAGTTTGAAGAAAAAATCAAGACAATAATCGATGAGTTAATGGAAATCAATCTAAGAACTTAGAGGATCCCAGACCTACTTTCATAAGTTCTTTACTCAGCAATGAATAATTCTTGGGTTTAGTCCAGCTGTTGTCAGAGTTCAGAGATTGCTTTGCTTGGAGCTATAATGAGATGTCAGGTTTAGCACTCGAGGTTGTAGTTCATAGACTTCGTATAGACCAGCCTATGACCCCGGTCATGCAAGATCCTAAGAGGATTTGCCTTGAAATTGAGCAGCAAGTCATTGCCAAGATTAAGAAACAACAGATGCTAACTTTATATGAGAAGAGCATTATCCAACATAGTTAGCCAGGATAGTACCAGTCAGGAAGAAGAATGGTCAGATTTGAATCTGCGTTGACTTCAGAGACCTAAATAAGGCATGCTCAAAAAACGAGTTCCCATTACCAATTTTAGAACTAATGGGGGACATTGCATCGTCACATGCATTTTTTTTCACTTATGGATGGATCATCCAGGCATAAAAAAATCAAAATGACACCGGAAGAAGCAAAGTTTACAGCTTTCAAAATGTTGATTAGAATATACTGTTGTATAGTGATGTTGTTTGGGTTGAAGAATGCTGGACCAACATATCAATGAGCCATGGAGAGAATATTTTATGAACTCATCCATAACCAAGTGGATTGCTATGTTGATGATTTGATCATAAAAAGTAAATAAAGGGAAGATCACATGTCTGAGCTAAGCATTATCTTTGAATGATTACAGTAATTTAATCTTCAAATGAATCCCTTAAAGAGTGTCTTTGGTGTCACCTAGAAGAAATTCTTAAGATTTTTGTCCATCATTGAGGAATTGAAATCAATCCAGAGAAGATTAAATCTATCTTAGAAATTTTGCCCCTCAAAAAATTGAAACAATTATGACCATTTCAAGGGAAACTCGCATACCTACGATGCTTTATATATAATCTGTCCGGACGACGTCAGCCTTTATCTGCGTTGAATAAAAAGGATGTCAAGTTTACTTGGGATGATAAATGTTAAAATTTTATTGAAAGTATTAAACAATACATAATGACACATCCCATATTAGCAGCCCCAGTCTTAGGTAGACCTCTAATACTTTATATTGCGACTTTAGAGGACTCCCTCAAAACCCTATTAGCTCAAGTCAATGATGAGGGTAAGGAAAATGCCCACTACTACCTTAGTCATCATTTAATTTTGGTTGAGGTAAGGAAACCTCCCATCGAGAAACATTGTCCAGATTTAGTCTTCGATGTCCAAAAGCTTTGGCATTACATGCTCTCCCATAAGGTCAACCTAATCTTGAAAGTTAATCCGATGCAATATTTGATGACCCCACTAACACTTTTCACAAGTTTAGCAAGATATTCAATGATTTTATTGCAATTCGATATAACTTTTGTGCCTCTTTATGCCATCAAGGGACAAATTTTAACATACTTTCACACAGTGTGTTTGTTGTTAACTTATTTGCCTCACAATGTTGATTTATCAGACAAATAAGTAATGGATGTAGAGTGTTCCAATGCTCAACATTGGTAAATGTACTTTAACGGAGTTTCTTCAGCATGAAGAGACAAGGATTCATGATCAATAATACCCAACAAGCTAGGAATCAGTTTGGTTTTTGTTTCGCAACATCGAGGGATGTTAAGGTACTCCTACCACCTGTCAAAGCCGTGTAAAAACAACAAGGAAGAGTATGAGGCTCTAATAATAGGAGTAGAGCTAGAAATCTTGATGGAAGTAACAGTCATTGACATCTACGGTGACTCATAGCTCATCATCCAGCACGTGGTTGGATAGTACAAAATTCTGAAGCCTAAGTTGGAATGATACTTTTGATATACAATGAAGCTGTTGAAGAGAATCTCCAACATAACAATATAATAAATACTAATGAGGGATAATGCTCATGAGGATGCTTTAGCAATGCTCACATAAGAGATAGCATGTTTACTAGAGGATTCAGTTGACATCATTATACAAGGATGACAAGTTCTATCTTATGTTGACTTGGATAACCTACATAAGTTCAGAAGTGAAGAGACAGTGGTTGTATTTGCTAAAAATACAAAAGATTAATGATAACTGTTCATTGAATATCTCAAGACTGGGAATTCTTCTACATCTTTTATATCTAAGGCTCAAACCCCTTTCCACTTCAATTCAACCCACAAGACTTAGACCTAAACATTAGGTCAACCGAAGTCTAACCTAGCTTAGAATTAGACCTGAATCTTAGGTTCAACCCAAATTGAACCTTAGTCACCATCATCATGGCCTCAAACCCATACACAAGAGCATATGGTGTAGCCTGGGTTGGAGGTCTGACAATTTTCCTATATGCCCATAGGGCTTCCAACAACTGGTTGTACCATCCTCTTTTATGGTCATCCAACATCTTCTTCAGAATTTGCATGAGAGTCTTGTTGAAAGATTTTGCCAATTTGTTTGCTCTTAGATAGTAGATGGTAGAGTATCTTCAATCTATCCCATGTTGCTTGATGAAATTGTTGATCTTTGTGCTTTTGAAGGCTAAACCATTATTTCAGATAATCCTAAATGGTCAAAACAGTACACTATGTGAGTCTTAAAGAACTAAAGAACATGATGTGCTGTGAATTCTCTTAACAGAACTGCTTCTGCCCTCTCTGAGAAGTAATTCATTGTAGCAAGAATAAACATGTACCCTTTTGATGATGGAGGGTTTATAGACCCTACTATGCCTATGCCCCAACACAGGAATGGCCACGATGCGACCGTTCGGTGTAGCACATTCAGAGATTGATGTAAAACCACTTTGTGTATCTGGTACTGATGACAATTTCTGGCAATTTCTACATTATCCCTTCTCGGTATTTGGTCCATTACTACGTTGGGAATTCACTCCAACAACTTCATCCTATATCAAAAGTACTGTTCCACCTTTACCTTCATGATTTTGTATTGTTCATCCACTTGTTATATGATGAACTGTGAGTCATTGATCCCTAAATACTGCTAATATGCAAAGTACAACAATAATTCAGATTATATTTCACTTATATTTCCTTACTTTGTAACAAAACCAAAAACTTGATCCTGAAGAAAAATAAGAATTTAACTTTTAATTAATATATATCAGGATACTACGCAAGTATACATATCGTTATCAAGTAATATAGGACTTTTTGATTAAGACCTGAATATCGAACCCACAGGGAATTTATACAATATGCACTTTTAGAAAACTTTCTATTTTTAAAAAAACAATTACTTAAACAGAATATATTTTGCAGTAATAAAAATTCAAATATTTTTATTATTTTTTATATTTTGACAAAACAGTAACAACTTAGAAGAAGATAACTAGAGTTTTGTAGATGAAAAACACTTAATAAGAAAAATATCTTTCTTATTATCATAAATCAGTAATAAGTATAGGAATTATGTTGTGCAAGTATGCAAATTGTGTTGTGTCAAATAGGAGCAATAATATTCGTTACCCTTACTAGAGTTGCTATAAAGAACATTTGCTAATTTAAAGTTTGAATAGTTCTGAACACCGGCTAGGCAGGGAAGATACTAGCTCTCACTCGAGAGTTCCCTCAATTCCCTCCACCTGGGGACTAACATCTCGTATCAGAACTTAAAATAATAAATCAAGTTGGGGGCTTTAACCTGTCACTTTAAAGTCCTATAACTCTACACCCTTCAATGAATATTTCCCTATTTATTTGCACTCAATCATATGAACTACATTCTCATTCATACAACCTTATGTGCTTCTTTCCTATTGTTGACTGAGACAATACCAACCCAGTTCTTACATGTTCTCACAACAAATTTTAACATCCGGATTGGCAAAATCAAGAAGTAAATGAAGTGCATGGATTTAAATCATCACAACTTCTTCCAACATTAAAGATCAATACTCTCCATAATTTCCATCCAAAACTTAATTACTTATCATTTTAAGAAGAAATATAAAGAAAAATACTCGGAATCTATGGAGAAAATAAAACCACACTTTAATTTAAAAGTAGAAATTATTGTCAAACCAACAATAAGTCTCAATTAAAACCAAAAGTAGTCTTAAAGAAAAAAGATAAAAACTTATCTCAAGTTCTCCACCAAACTCTTGAAGTTCCTTTAAATCTCTTCTCTTTACAATCACTCAAAATAAACTAACAAAAAAGGATAAAATAAAAGTAAAAGTGGTGCCTGAAAATCTATCTGAACTAACTCCCCAATTTGATGAACTTTCAAAACTTTCTAAGTATTTTAAGGACTCTTTTCAAAGTCATCTCTTCTTTCTTTTATAGTTTTCCAAGAGCTGCCTTGGAAACTCTTCAAAATGTGTCCCAATTCGATGTATTTCCCAAAGAGATGCATCCTTTCTGGATATTTTTTGTCCATGGTGGTTATAACCACCTATTAAGCCAATGAGTGCCTCAAAAACCACTTCAAAATTAGCATAAATCGACTTTACTGGTCTAGTAACTGCCAGTAGCGCTTAAGCACGGGACCTCTGACACTTAGTTGTGACCTTCTCTGTTTAACCGGTGCTTAGGCTCCAAAACTCATTTGCACATTTTTCACCTTTTTGCTCCAAATTTGATCATTTTTTACTCCTTTAAGCATTTTTCACCTTTTTATTTAAATCTGCAAGAAAAACACAGAAATACCTTCCATTAAAAAACACTATATATTTTAGGTGTATCAAAATCCCCCAAACTTAAAATGTTACTTGTCCTCAAGTGACACTTCAATCTTTAAAAACTACATATGTATGATATGTATATGAGTTTCCTTAGGAGTTACTAAAATTTAGATTTAGAAATATAGCAGTCTAATTTAGAAAAAATATTCAATAAATGAGATCAACTTAAAGTTTAGAAATTTTTAAAGTTAAGAAAGATGAAAATATGAGTTTCTATCTAATTCAGAAATGTATTGTAGATTTTCCAAATTTAGAATTTAGTTCTTTTATTATCTCCACTTAAAGATTTTCATTAAAAATAATTTTTCTTACTATATTATATCTATAAGCTTAAGAATTTATCAAGTCTTATACTTTAAAAAGATTAAATGTAGAACCAATTTTTGATTGGCAAAATCAAGATCTTTTAATCAGTTTGAAGGGGAATCTATTTATGAAGCATGAGAAAGATTTAAAGAACTCTTAAGAAAGAGTCCACACCATGCTATACCAGATTGTCTTATATTACTTGATAACGATATGTATACTTGTGCAGAATCTCAACATTAAGTCCTTAATGTTCTTATCCATAATTTACCACATCAAGATTTTGACACCATTGTAAAGCAGAGTAAGTTTTATAAATTTTACACAACTATATTTTCAGGAATCACTGCTCTCATCATATTTTTCTTTTCTGATAACTTTCCTTATTCAAATCATTTTGGTGATTCATAAGGGAAATTATTAGAAATGAAATTATTGCAAAAATGAATAAACAAATTGGTGACTCCAATATAAAAAAAATGAAAAGTCTATTTTATCATTTAACATGTGTTCTAGTTCAAGCACCGTGATCATATTTTCACTCTGTTCTTCTAATTTTTTTCACTTCTTAATTGAACTGCATTACATTGCCCCATGCTTTTTTCATTAGGATTTTATTTTATGTTGCTTAATAACACCTTATAAATTTTATTATTCCATGGATTATCCAATTATCATAACTAAATTTTAATATTCCTAATGGTTCAACATGAATTTTTAACTAAGCATCCATTTGCAATACCATGTTTTCCATTTTTTCTATAATTTGATTTTGATAATTAAATCTTAGTGAGTAGTTAGGTATATGGGGTTTGGAGGGTAGTTTACTCGGTTATTCAAATTTCTTAGGTTGATTCGATTATTATTCCCTAAGTTTTGACTATTATTCCATGTAAAATATAAGGTGATCTGTCCAACCTGAGTTAAATATATATATTTAAGAAAGAATTATTTTGCTTATTATTTATAAAATTTAAAAACCTCACATTGGAAAAATAAGAACTAAATTTATCATTAATCATAGGTAATCCTTAACCTTTATTAATTCTTAATTTATTTAATATTTTGTAAGTCTATAATTACCTGTGAAGTAAAAAAAGATAGCATATTTGTTTCAAACACACTAGCTAATTTCTTAGGATTAATTATTTAATAAGGCCACTAAAAATTATTAGTCATATTTTATTAATTCATGAATAATCGTTTCTAAAATGCTTAACATTAAAGAGAACCTCTACTATAGAATTTATGATTACTCCTAAAGAACCTCTATTGTAGAATCTATAATTACTCTTAAAGAACTTACTAATCCATTATAAATGGTTTGGATCATGAGCCAATCAGTTGAGGCATGGTGGGGATAGTTTTAGTAAGACCATGAATTTATCCTAAGCTTTAAAAATTCACTAAACTTGCATTTGGGTATATGAAGTGATGTCCTTCTTTGGTAGTTTCAAGGGAGGAAAATACCTAAAAACTAAAAATTACTATGTTAGATCATTGCAAAAAGGCCTAAGAATGAGAAATTCACCCAAACTTTAGCTATATCTCTTTAAAAACATAGTAACAACATAAGTTTAATGGGTGCATTAGAAGCTCTATTATACTTAAATTGTACACAATTTTTCAAAAATTAGTTTTGTATAAATTTGGATCTTTTATGAGCAAACCATCAAATTATGAATTGAATACCATTTAAGCTATTGTAATTCTTAGCTCAAAATTATTATCTTGGATTTTTGACTCATTGATCCTCTGATGTACTTCATCTATTAAAAGTGTGGCATAGTGCCTAAAGGTTCATGCCAATCTATAAAATTTATTATGTCTGATGACTAAATCATGACATTGTAACTAAATATTCATTTCTACTACCAAAACTTCTGAAACCAATCTCTTAGCTTAAATTTAAGAAGTAAATCCTAGTGGGTTGTTAGGTATAGTGTTTAGAGGGTGGGTTCCTGGGCTCTATTTGTTCTCTTTAAGTATAATTTTACTATTATAATTATTATTATTTCTTATAATTAGTGATATTTCTACAACCTGGGCTAGATGCATTTAAGAAACATTTATTTTGTTGATTGGTTATAATATTAAAAGACTTTACATTAGAAAGGAAATAATCATCCAATTGAGAGCATACAAATTCATCATTGACCAAAGGAGAACCTTAACTTGGCTCATTTTTAAGTTATTTAATGTTTTCAAGATTACAACTACTTGAGAATTTAGAATCAATAGACCATTTGTTTTATACACACTAGCTATTTTTTTAGGATTAATTATTTCAATAGATCATTAAAAATTATTAGACACCATTTATTCAATCAATGAATAAGCTTTCTTAAAAGACATAGACATTAATGAACCTTAGATTATAGAATTTATAACTGTCATCAAATAATCTACTAAGGCAATATAAAAGGTTTAGATCATTAGTTATTTAGGTAAGGCATTATATGGCCTTTTACTTAATAATTCTTTAAATCTCTCCCAAGCTTAATAAAATGATTCATTTTTTATTTGGGTTAATAGAATGTATAATTTCTATGTTTGATAGTCTAAAATGGAGGGGAATATTTAGTCAATAATTTCTTAGATAAGTCATTCTAAATTATGATAAGGAATTCAAACAAGTAGTAGAATCTTTAAAAAAAAGGATTATGTCTAATATCATCATCAAACACTCTAATAAGCACAAATTTTTAAAAAATTGGTTATGTGTAAATTTAAATTTCCTATAAGTAAACTCTTAAGTTTTAAATTTTGGACCATTAAGATAATTTAGGATTTAGTTCAAAGTTAAAGGATTATATACTTGACATGTTAATGTTTTGTTATACTCCATCTACTGAAAGTGCGGTGTAGTTCCTTAAAACTCTAGGTTGATGTTGGCACTATTTTTGGTGTGGGGTTTGCCCGTAAGAAGCTGTCGGCCATCGGAATTGAAATCCCGTTGCCCGCTTCGGAAGGACATTTTAAAAAATTTTAATTTTAAAAAAGATGAAGTCAAACTGACCCCATAATTTTCATAGTTTAAATGAAAGAGCGCTTTATCTCAAATCCTGTATCTATCCCGAAGGATGAACACAAGAATTGAGGGTGAGGTTCGATCAAATAAACTAGAGAAAGTTATGACAT
>NW_018165638.1:34441-34728 GCF_001263595.1 Phalaenopsis equestris
TTTATATTTGTGTGAAGCAATCAGCACAAATAACCTTGAAGATGTGAGGATTTAGGTCATGACGAACGACAACCTCGGAATCCTAAGGCAAGTTTAGGGCTTAGATTGTACAACAGAATTGTACAAATGCCTAAAAGATGTGTTTGAGGATTTATGTTGCACTAGGCAAACATCCTCGAATTCCTATGGCTTTATTGTTTTAAAGCTAAGGAAGGAATGTATATCCTCTTGCCTTTGAAGATGGCCGGGCTACCCATTATGTAAGCCTCAAGCTCCTCGTTGTAGCA
>NW_018165639.1:0-324 GCF_001263595.1 Phalaenopsis equestris
CATGCACTAAATGTGACCTAACCACCCTAAAGCAAGCAAATTAACTCCACCCATGTCATTAGTTGACCCAAAAGGCTGAGCCAAAACACATCTAACCACCTAAAATAAGCCATGGACCAAAGGTCCCCCAAATTAAGGGATCTTATTCCCAAAAATACACATGCTTAAGATATCCTTGTTAAATCAAAACACATTTGCATTAAATTGTTGTGATGGATTCCTCTAGATGCCCTGAGCACCTAGCCAACCCCCCCTGGCCGGCCGGCCAGCCTAGTGGTCATAAAAGCTCAAAAATGAGAGCGACCACAATGAGACATGACACAA
>NW_018165639.1:353-1370 GCF_001263595.1 Phalaenopsis equestris
CTCAGCCAAATTGAGTTGAGTTGTAGAGCTCCTCTGCCCTACACCTAAGCACCACATTACACCTCCTAATTAGCCATGACAACCACCATAACCCCATTTTTATAAAAGGACACCTCCACGGCCAATAAACCAAGTGTTGAAAATATCTTGGAGAGAGTCCCTGAAGTCACAGACAGAGCCTCTTTGAGACCTCCTCAGTGCAACCCAACCACCACATTGCCCTGAATCCCCTTACTGGAGTTCAATTTTGAGCTCGAAACCTTGCCGAAAACCTGGACAAAGCCCAATACATCTTCACATTCCACCAAAATTAAATTAACTTCACCAACACCTTCACAGTAGTGAAAGAAGAAGAAGACCCATCAATTTCCCCTTCCACAGAGCCCCTAGTATAGCCTTCAATCAACACCCAAAAACGGTCTTGATCAAAATCACGCCTAGGCCTTACACCAGAGCAAGAGGCTTAACCCCTAGCCTCCTTGGGCCCCAACGAACATGTCGAGCACATCTGATTGAAGCTTCCTTTCTCAGAGCAAAGGTATAAAACTTCTCCTCCTTTTGAGCCTATTTTGATACTCCATTTGCTTAGGCTTGATTTCATGACACATTAACCATATGGATGTGTTCGTCTCACTTAGACGAGCATTTTAAAAAAAATTCACTTAATTTGGTTAAGAAATGAGAGAGATTTCAAGCCTCAAAAGTGGACGGTTCTCGGCCTAAGCTATCGGGGACGATAACCACGGGCCGTCCGATCACGCATGTATCGAATGGACGACCAAGATGAAGCCGGACAACGCTTCTTTACACAAACAGCGGGACACGTGGCTGCTGGTATGGACGGCAGCGTCAAATGGGAGCTTGTCGCGTGGAGTTTCGGAGCCGTTGTAAGTTGACGGGGTGCCGCGGGGGTAGGTAGAAAAATAGGGCTTTTTCTATTTTATTTAAACTCCCTTAACTTCAAAGATACATAACTTTGTGTAGAAAAATCACAAAAATAAAATAAAAATACTCTCT
>NW_018165639.1:1444-2995 GCF_001263595.1 Phalaenopsis equestris
TTTAATTAATTAAACACTGTTTTAAATCATTTGATTCTCCATGCATATTGACACATCACCTTGGCTTGAAATTTTAGCATGTTGTAGCCTCTGTCAAGGGGAACATTCTCTGATTTTTCCAAAGTCAGAGGAGACCTCTAAACAGAGATCCATTTTTTTTTAAGTTTAAGTGCATTATTTGCTCAAATAATCATGGAAATTAGCATGTTGCTTAGAAAAATCTTAAAAAATTTTGGAAGGTTTATGATTATCAGGGAGTCTTTAGGAAAATTTTTCATGAGTCAAGTCATTTTAAATACACCTAATTTTCAAGTGTTAGATATGCAATTACATAAGAATTGAGGGAAATGTGTGTATATGACCCTTTTTCTTGGAAAAATTATTACCACACGTAGAGATGCATGCGGTGTCCGATATATACATGTATTTCAGTGGGTCTCACTTTTAACTTTTTTTTTTAAAAAAAATTTGATTGGATAAACATTACTTTTGGCATTTAAATAATTTTTTCCTATCAAAATACAACTCAAAAAATTATGAAACACTCAAAAATTTATGAAACTTAGTTTTTTGAGTTCTCTGTGATCAGGGGTATTTTCTAAAAATAAAAAAATATTTAAAATAAAAACTTGATTTTTTAACCTATTTTAATTATTTAAATAATTAAAAATCTCTAAAAATCACAAAAATAATAAAACTCATGAAAATATTCCAAATTGTTTTCTAATCACTTAGAAATAATTGGGATATTTTTCCTGATTTTCTAAATAAAGATATTGAATTTTGAAACTTAAAAAATAATTTTTAAAGGGCGAAAATGGATATCCACCCAAATAATTCCACTAAATCAAAGAAAAATAAAAAAAATATAAAATTTGCTCTTTGGGTTCTCTGACTTCAGGGAGATTTTTCAAAAATACAAAACTTAATTTTCACCATTTAAATTATTTTATTTTTATTAAACAACTTAGAAATTAAAATAACTCTAATAAATCATAAAGAATTCAAAAAATCATGAAAATTGGCCTAAGTGACTCTTTGATCTAGTTCTACCTCCAGTAAAAATTTAAATTGATTAGGCTCTGCCTTGGTCAGGTTAGGAATTTTATTTGGAAAAAATCTTATTTTTGCATAAAAACAATTATATAAAATAAATTAAATTTTGAAAAATCACATTTTCTCCTCTGATGTCTTAATTGACCCATGCTTAATTGACCCATGAACTTGACCCATGAACGAGGTAGGATAAAAATTCCAAAGTCATTTGGATAAAATTTGATAAATAATGAAGTGAGAGCCTTAGGGGCAAATGTGTAATTTTGGAAATTTAACTTTAATTAACATTTAGGCTTAATTCAAAACATTTAGAATTAACATTTAGGCTTAATTCAAAGAGGAAAATGGGTAACCTCTGATCTTCATCAATTTATTTGATTTTTGAAACACAAGGGAGTCATTGGTAGAAACCAACCTCATTTTCCTAATTAAAAAGATAAGTTAATAGATTTCTAAATTATTAAAATTTGGAAGTTTATTAAAATTATTAAAATA
>NW_018165639.1:3222-29157 GCF_001263595.1 Phalaenopsis equestris
TTAAAACATCTTTCAAACACTACAAGCCCAATTAACATTTTGGTTTGGTTAAGTGTACCCCCCCCCCCACGGGTCTTCACTCACATAATTCTTAAATTGAATCACAAGTGATAATTAACATATTCTTTGAGATAATTGAGACATCAATGTTTACTGAGCATTAAGGGTATTTACAGGATGACTTATTAAGCAACATGATAAGTTTAAAAGAACTCGGGATTTTCCACCAGGCTGCGAGAGAGTAGCACGGGCCTGCCTCTTTCTCTAGATCTGTTCGATACCTCGAAGATCTACTCAACTTAATATGTTTTGCTTAACAAAATCGTCCTTAACTAAACTCTTAAGGACCCACCAAGGTATGACATATGGTTAGGAAAACTATCAAAACTTTACTTTTCCTACTCTCCATAAATGCCTTAACAAGCATTTTAAGTTTCAGGTGGTGGAACGAGAAAACTCGCCAAGTACGCTTTTACAGTTCTCAGGGTTGTCTTTCTTGTACTTTCATACTGTACTCTTATAGTTGAAAATTTGCATGCTAAACAACGATGTAATCCTGCCATGAAAACTAAAACACTCAGGATAGCCACAAAACCAAAACCCAAAACCAAAACTAAAATCAATCAAGATAAAATTCACCGCCACAACATTCAAAATATAAAACAACTCAAAATTTAATCACAAACATCACACAAAACTACAATTACAATTAAATTAAGATGTCTATATTGGATGATCGGGAATCTCTCAGAGGATATAACTTACGGTTGCTAACGAGGCTTCCCACGCTCTAAATGAAATTACGGAACTCATTAAGTTGAGTTTAGCAAGTTCACTTAGACTAAGTGAATCCAATAGAAAATAGTGGTACTGGAACGAGGGAACCGTAGGATCCTAACCGTTGTCACTCTAATCAACTTTAATATGCCCTTATAAAATTTAAAGGAATTTCAACCATAGGGCCACCTGATTTGACATTATAACTTGACACACTAGAAAACTCAAACTCGTCGCAGAAAGGAGCTTGGAGCCAACATGGTGGGCAACACGACCATCTTCAAGAGCAAAACCTGTCCTCCCCAGCTAAACCAATCTTCCTTCCTTCAATATAAGCAACAAAGCCATAGGACTTCGAGATTATTTGCTTATGCAACGTAAATTCTCACCTTATCTTTAGGCCTTTGTTAACCCTATTATACAATATATGCCCTAACTCGTCTTAGGATTCTGAGGTTGTCGTTCGTCATGACCTAAACCCTCACATCTTCCAGGCTATTTGTGTGAATAATTCATACACATGTAAGCCCTAACTAATAAAATTGGCAGGATGAAATGCTTAAATTTTTCTCCTCGAAACTGAAGTCAAACATTAAGATAGCTTGGGAAGTCACCGGGGTTCTCCTCTGGATCCATGACATCTTCTAGTTCTTCCTCCTTTAGATTCTACAATAAAATGTTTCAAATTTGAACCAATCCTCTTTCACACCTCCACTTCCCCGATCTCATTGAAGAGTCCTACGCTTTGAAATTCCTTGAAGATAATATTTCCTGATTTTTATCAAGAGTCTTCTTAGGTGACTTTGGTCATTTGAGATGTAATTAACTATAGGGGCTTGCCCTTATATGAAGCATGTCCGAACCTAGCTTAAAGTAAACCCTATTTAATCCTTTATATTAAATACTTGTTGGCAAATACAAATACAAAGGTTTCGCAGACCAGATGGATGTCATACTTTTTTTAATTTATTTGATCGAGCCTCATCCTCAAGTCTTATGTTTACCTTTTGGGATAGACACAAGGTTTGGGTTATAGTGCTCTTTCATTTAAACTATGAAAAATATGAGGTCAGTTTGATTTCATAATTTTCTAAACTTTAATGTCTTTCCGAGGTGGGCAACGGGATTTCGATTCTGGTAACCGAAAGCTTCTTATAGGCAACTCCCCCACAACACAAAATAATGCCGACATGCGCCTATTAAAATTTTTCCATTTTCGGTAAACTTTTTATGTCGAATATTTGGATGCAAATTGGATGTAAAATCTGCTCCAAAAGTCAAAATTTAATTATTGACATTTAACAGCCGCAAATTTGATACTAACATTGGCGTCCTAAAATTATGATGCAAATATCAGATGCTAATAACATCTTCTACTGTAGTGTGAACACAACACACCAATTAAACCATCTCTCCCTTAGTTCTTCTTTAGTCAAAAACCCACACCAGTTTCTCCTTCTCTCCCTCACTTCTCCCTTAACTAAAACCTTAGCCTCACCTTTCCTTCCTCTTTATCTTCATTTGACTAAAATCCCCACAAACACATCCCCACACTCTCCCTCATTCCCTAGTCAAAAAATCCTACACAAACTTCCTCACACTCTACCTCAATACCATGACTAAAATCCACACACAAACACACAAATCCTCACACTATCCCTCTTTCCATAAGTAAAAAAACATGCAAGTTACTTTATGTTTCTCATTTCCTTGGTCGTAATCTCCCACAATCTCCTCTCATTTCTGTGGTCGTAATGCACACACACTTTCTCATTTCCCTTAACCATGAATGCCAACACCAACTAACCATCAATCATCCTCTTTTCCCATGCCCGAACCCCTAACCTTAGACTCTCTTTCTACTTCATTAGCATGTTACGAATGAAAATTATCACTGGAAAGAGTTTAAAATTGACAACAAATAGGTATAACAATCAACACAATAACCAAAAGTAAATAGTACAAAGAACACATCATTATCCATAAAAACAAATAAAATTATCTAGTACATCAAAGAAATATATAAGAGTACATTACATCAGTAACAGTATGAAAAGGAAAAATAAAAGTACAGCCACATCTACATCAGAAACTTAAAATTAAACTAATCATCATCATAACCTTCTTCCTCAACCTCTGAATCCTCCTCCATCAGCCTGTTGTGCTTATTAAGCTGGTAAAGAGGAGACACTGGAAGCTCCACTAATTTGTCTTCTCCTATCCACTTATTCAGCTGCTACATTTCCATTCGTGCCACATGAAAACATGCATCATGATCAGCTTGAAAATGTTTGGCTAGTCAATATAAGCTAAGTGGTCAGCCAGGTAATAGACTTCATTCCAAATAATGGAGATGTATTCCTTCATTTTCCTCAATCTCTATGACATATTATCCATTCTAGTAGAAGGTCGAGGTTGAGAATAAGAAGTTAATGATAATGAAGATGAAGAGGCCCGAGAGAACATGCTCCACTCCAAAAAATAACATGTTTATCGTATAAGCTCATAATTGTCTTACTAATAAGCTTAAGTGGATGAAGTAGCTCTTCTCATCAGTCAAAAAAAAAACTCTAAAATGTTGGCAAAGGGTATAGATACTATAGGGGTGTCCTAACCCCAAAGTACATCCTCCCTTTGTAGCATTGAAGATGGAATGATAAATAATACTACTGATATCCAAAAATTTAATGGTTTTGATGCAGAAGTTGAGAGCGGGTTTCTCTTGAGTAACCTCATTAAGATTGGTGGAAGGTAAAAGCTTGGCAGAAATAAAATAGAGCCAATATTTGGAAAATGAATTTAGTGCAGATGAAGAAAAATTGTCATTGTGTTCATTTCACAGTTTCCAAGTACCCTTCTCATTTGTCAAGAATTTGATGATCCCAACGAGATCAAAATATTATTGGAAAAAGCTGGAGTAAAATCTCTAAGGGACACTTCCCAATGAAAAGTGCGCGTTGATGAGCGATGGGGAGATATCCACCTGCCTCTCCCTCACAAATACTGATTCATCAGAAGCATCAGGGAAGTTTGCATAGAATTCCCTAACCACAAAAATAGTTGTTATAGGAGTAGCTTCACCGAAGGCTTCACAATGATGGTTTATAATTAAAATTTGCATAATACCCTCGAGACTAATGATTTCCCGCTCAGGTATTAGGTTCTTTGATATTAAAAAGTCGTTGTAATGCTCCTATGCATTGGAGCCAACAAATGTTTTCCTATCAAATGAGGCATTTTCTTTGCTCCCCTTATTCTTAGGTGTCACAAGAAGAATGTGGCTTTGTAAATGAAATTAGATCAGATAAATAAATAATGTGGATGAACATAATATGTTTGCTAAGAGAAAAATTATACTCTCAGAAAGATTTTCCTCTCTTCCTCACAAATCCCCCAAAACCAAATTTTTCCCTGATGAAACAAAGAATGTGAGCAAGAGATATGAAAATTTACCTTGAGGTGGTGATATCCGCTCTTTTAGATCCTTAGGATGAGCTCAAATGCATAGAGAATGGCTGCTCTAAATGTCGCTCCTAAATTGTCAGAGATTAGTCGAGAAAGTGGTCATGCAAAAATTACCTTAACTGGGGCATTTTATTTTTTTTATCACTCAAGTAAATCTGGAGCCTAGGAATCACGATGGTGGCTCCAAGGCTTGAGGGTACAGGGCCCTGGAGGCGCCAGCCCACTGCTAGCATTTTCATGTCAGGGGTACTTAAGCGTACATGCACGCTCCAAATTTGATTTTGATCATTTAAATTGATTATTATAATCCTTCACAAGTCCTTATTTACACAAATAAAAACAGAAATACAAAAGATAGATGAGGTTAACTCTTAATTCTTCTCATCACATTTTCCTTCTCAATTTCTGTATCTCTAATGGATTCTTCTTTCATTTGACTGCAGAATGTTGATAAATAATTATGGTAAGGTCTAACCATTATACAAGATGCCTCTAATTTATTGGTTTATGTGTTAAAAACCTCATATGTACCTTGCACATAAAACATACACCACTAACAGCTCAAATGAAAAAGGTCCTCCATGAGCTCCTCTAATAGCTAAGTTATTGAAGCACTAATATAGAAGAACCGGGTCAAAAGTAGCCAATTAAGAATTGAGAAGGACATGTCTTATGCCCAGACTCAACATGTCTCTAGTTAATCTTAAGATTGATTGAGAACTAAGATGTAGAGGGTTCAGTTGATCCTACTACTTTTGGAGAATATACTCAAGTATAGTCATAGCGAGAAGTTTAAGGAATCACCTACAACAAGTCATACTGAAAACAAAGCAATCGAATCCCAATCTTAAACTTCAACACACAAACATAAAAAAATTCACATTACAACAAATAACAAATAAAACTCACTTAAAAACAAAAAAAAAACTTGGGTTGCCTCATAAGAAGCACTTGGTTTAAGGACATCAGCCTGACTTATTCAGATGCTTACTCAGGTTGACCGAACATGAAGACCTCATTAATTATAGGCCTTTATCCACCTAGGTAGGGTTTTAAGTCTTTGTTCGTTCACTGTAAAAGCCTTACCCCTTTTAGGATGCTTAGTATTCATTTCTCCAAAAGGATAATCTTTAATTATAGTAATGGCCCCAACCACCTAAACTTAAGTTTTTCAGAAAATAATTTTAATTATGTATTATACAGTAGAACCTCCTCCCCTTGATCAAAATCTTTGCTAAAAATCTTTCAATCATGCCAATTTTTTAACTTTTGTTTGTAATTTTTATATTTTAATAAGATTTTTGTTTGTTTCTTCATGTTAATTTAGCTGCAAAAATCTCTTCTCATCAACTTCTTTCATGTTATAATTAAATTTTTTAATAGCCCAATAAGATTTATGTTCTAATTCCACTAAAAATTGATAAGATTTTTTATATGAAAAAATTCCTATAAGACTTTTGTAAGCAGTTCTATAAACCGATAATGCATTGTCTAATCTAAAAGACCAATTCTTTCGACTAGGATTGACAGTTTTTTATCAAATCATGTTGATTTATCTATTAGATACTTCTGCTAAACCGCTTATTTGGCGATGATATGTTGTGGTTATTTTTTTTTGATTCCATATTTAGTAACTAGTTTTTCAATTTTTTTATTCCTAAAGTGGCTTACTCCATCACTAATGATCACTCAAGGCATGAGAAATCTATTGAAAATATTCTTCTTTAAGAATTTAGCGACACTTTGAGCATCAGATTTTAAAAGAGTTATTACCTCAATCCATTATGACACATAGTCTACAACTATCAAAATATATAAATTTCTAAAAGATGGTACAAATAGTTCCATAAAATCTAAACCCCATACATAAAAAATTTGATTCTCTAAAGTAATATTTAGGGGCATTTCATCACATTTGGAAATATTGCCTACTCTTTTGAATTGAACACAAGTTTTTATATATGTATTCAAATCTCTAAATAGAATAATAAAATACATATTGTAAAATCTTAAAAGCAATTCTATCAGCTCCAAAATGTCCCCCAAATTCTGAATCATGATATTTCTTAATAACTTTTTTGGTTTCTTTTAAGGGTACACACATTTTGATTACATGATCCTTATAGTTTTTTATACAAAAATGGGTCATCCCAAAAGTAATATCATGCATCGTGAATGAACTTCTTCTGTTGGTGGTATTTTATTCCATAGGACATAATATCACTAACAACGAAATTCACTATTTCAACATACCACATAATGCATCACTTAGTAATAGCATACAGTTGTTCATCATGAAAATTCTCATTGATTTTATCTTCATAAATGTTTGAATTTCCCTGATCTAGTCTGGATAAATGGTTAGTAATTTGATTGTTTGAACCCTTCCTATACACTAATTTGATATCAAACTCCTACATCAAAAGGAGCCTTCTAATCAATCCTGGTTTAGTGTCTTTCTTTGACATAAGATATCTAATAGCATAATGATTGGTATGAGCTATACATTTGGTTCCAATTAAATAATTTCCAAATATAATAAAAACATATAAGTTAGCCAATAATGCCTTCTCATTCGTAGCATAATTGATTTGGGCTTCATTAAGCATTTTATTAGCATAATATGGAACTTTGAACATTTTATCATATTTTTTCTGTAAAACGACCCCAATAGCAAAGTCTCTAGCATCACACATCAACTCAAATGGTATTCCTCAGTCAAGTGAGGCTAGAATAGGAGTAGTGACAAATTTCTCTTTCAATATATTGAAGGCATTTAGACAATCTTGATCAAAATTAAATAGGATATCCTTTTGTAAACGATGGCTTAGAGGCTCAGAAATTTTAGAAATTTCTTTATGTATCTCCTATAGAATCTAGGATGTCCCAAAAACCTTCTAACACCCCACATAGTGGTGGGTGGAGGAAGTTTTTCAGTTACTTGAATCTTTGTTGGGTCTACATCCATGCCTTTATCAGATATTTTATTTCCCAAAACAATACCTCCTATTACCATGAATTGACATTTCTCCCAATTAAGAACTAAATTAGTTTCCTCACATTGTTTCAACATCTTCCCTAAATGATCAAAACAAGAATGAATCCCCAAACATTGACAAATTATCCATCATTACTTCAATTTCTTTCCTAATCAAGACATAGAAATTAAAAATCATGCACATCTTAAAAGTAGCAGGTGTGTTACGTAACTAAAATGACATTATTCTAAAAGCAATAGGACTATAAGGACTTATGAATGTAGTATTTTCTTGATCCTCAAGAGTTATAAGTATTTGATGATATTTAGAATATCCATCTAAAGAGCAAATGTATTGGTGGCCAGCTAGCCTAAACAACATTTAATCCATAAATGGGTAAAGGAAAGTGATCTTTCCTAATAACTGAATTCAATTTCTATAATCAATACAAATTCGCCACTCAGTGACATGTTTAGTATAAATTAATTCACTCTATTCATTTATAGATATTGTCACCCCCCTTTCTTAGTAACACAGTGAATTGGGCTAACCCAAGCACTATCTGATATAAAATTGATAATACCTACATCTAGCCACATCAATATTTTCCTTTTGAGAACATCTTTCAAAATTAGATTTATTCTCCTTTGCAAATATACACAAGGATTATGACTATCTTACATCAGGATCCTATGCATACAAGATTGACTAATTCCCTTAATATATGCTAAGGTCCATCAGAAAGATTTATTAAAATTCTTTAAAATTTATATTAATTTTTCTTCTTGTGAATGATATAAATCTGAGGATATAATAACCGGTACTGAAGATGACTTACCCAAATAAGCATACTTGAGATATGTGAGAAGTACCTTCAACTCAAGTTTAGGTGGTTCCTTAATAGAAGGAATAAGAGGTTTACTCTTGGCTAATGTATCTCAGATCTCAAACATCTCCTAAACATATTTCAATTTATTTATAACTAATAGAGCTTATGCATCTTTAGAGTCTAAAATTTTCCCCTCATCCAAAACATGCTCTATTGAATTTTCTTCAAAATTCTTTCGAAAATGGACTCCACAAAAATAATCAATTAAATCCATTGGAAACACACATCTTTGTCACCTTGGGAAGGATATTTCATAGCTGTAAAATAATAAATGTATCTTCCTGATCATTAACTCTCATTGTTAATTCACCTTTTTCCACACCTATCATAGCTCACTTAGTGGCTAGGAAAGGTATACCTAAAATGATTGAAATTTTATTTTCTTCCGCCATATCTAACACATTGAAATCAAAAGGGAAGATAAATTTATCCAACTTAAAAAAACACATTCTATAACCCCTTTAGGATAAGTGATCGATCGATCAACAAACAGAAGAGTCTTATTAGTAGGAGACACTTCTCCTAATCCAAACCTTTCGAAGGTAGATAATGCATAAGGATAATACTTATTCCAAGATCACATAAGAATTTTCCATAATACTTTTCTCTAATTTTAAAAGGGATTGTAAGTCTCCCAAGATCCTTAAGTTTCTAAAGAAGCTTCTTCAAAATTATAACACTACACTCCTCACTGAGTGCAAATATCTTATGATCTCCAAACTTGTTCTTCTTATTAAGAATGTCTTTAATAAACTTTAAATTAATGGGCATTTTCTTCAAAGCCTCAATATAAGGAATATTAATAGTTAGCTTCTTATAAACTTCTAAAAATTTTGAAAATTGTTGATCCAACTTCTATTATTGAACTCTTTGAGAAAATGGAGATGGTGGTTTTTCTAGGTTAATTTTAACTGAAGAGACTGGTTTTTCTAAATCCTTTGAAATATTTTCCATAGGTTTTTCAAGTTCTCCTATCTCCTTTTGAACTTAGATTTTTTTCCAAACTACATTCTCCAAATCTCTTCCACTCTTGGACAACTTTAACCTATTTATTATTCTTCTCCTTAAGCTTAATCTCAGTGCTACTTGGAATAGTTCTTTGGGGTTGATTACTAAGTGAGTTACTCATTTTTTTTCAAATTAGTTCTCTATATTCCTTATTACTGCACTTTGACATTTTGTTTTATTCCCCATCTACAATACGACCTCCTCCAAGGATAACTTCTTTCTTTAAATTGTGGATTTAGATTAAATACATGAGGATAAAAAGGTCTACAGTTGGTACTACCCTAGTTATTCAAATTTCCTAAAGTATTTACTTCATTATTTCCTCATTTTTTGTTTCTCCTACCAAAATATTTATTCTAGTTGAATGTAGGATGGTTCATCCAACCTGAGTTATATAAGTTAGAATAAGGGTTGGGAGGGATATTGTTAATTGCATTTAAGGTTTCAAATGATGAAGTGCTAGAATCAACCATTTTCCCAAATGAATTTTCTCAATTACTAGAGCTATTTAAGGTTGATTCATTCCAAATTGATCTACTTTCTAGTAATAGCTGCTACATGAGAAGCTAGAATATACAATGCATTAATAATCTGTATACTGGCTTCCTTTCTAGGTTTTACTTTTTTAGAATGCCATTAAAAGTTATTATTAACCATCTCTTCAATCAAAGAACAAGCCATATCAAATGGCTTTGAGATGAGCGAACTACTGGTAGCAACATCAAAGATTGTTCTAAGGGATCCTACAAAAAACATTGTAAGAATTTTGAATTTTTAGTCAATTGGGCAGAGCATGATGTGGGCACTTCCTATGAAGTTACTTAAATTTTTTTCATGCCTCATCAGTCGACTAACCTCCTAAGTAGAAAAATGAAGTAATATCATTCCTAAGTTTAGTAGTTTTTGAAGGTGGTAAATACTTAAGTAGCCCTAGTTGGGCTAAGTCACTCCAAGTTCTGATAAATCATGGTGCTAATAAGTTTAACCACAATTTAGATTTATCCCTAAAAGAAAAGGAAAAAAACCTAAGCCGAACAGCATCATTTGACATGCCATTATAGTAAAATGTAGCGCAAAGTTTTAGAAAATCTTATCTTTACAGAGCTGGCTGAAATTGGTAATTGGTAACTAGGTTCCACGGGGTTGGTGCTAAGGCTTGGGGTTGAGGGCCTTACCGCCTAGAGGCTGGTCTCTAGGCGCTAGTCTACATGGGGCCATTTTGCTATATTTTTCATCTGGTTCACTCTGCTTCATCACTATTTCATTCCACATCTACTACATGTTGTACTTGCAATAAAAACACAAAAATACCTTTCTCTAAAGTGCAATTTCATCCATAAAAGGTGCAAATAATAATGGAAATTAAGCATGATTTTAGACATTACACCTACCATTTGAGAGACTAGAGGGAATACCTTAGATTGATGTAACCCATGATTATTGAAAAAGGTATTTCATACTTCTTTGAGATAACGAATTCTCCATGTTCTGGCATTAAAGAAGGATTCTTTGTTATGAGGCTAGTTATAGTTGAAAGAAATCAGTGTTCCATGGACAACAAAAAGCCTTGGGTATCTTAACCGGGGACGTTATTCCCAAAAATTAGGTCAGTCTACCTAAGAAACTTTTTATAAGGTCTAGGATCTTATTTCAAATATAGAAATCCTTGCTTAGTGGGCTCTATCCTTAATCTAGGGTTTTTAATTATCATTCTCATTCAAATTCTAGATCCATCATTTATCTTTTGAACTCATTTGATTAGTTTAGATTCATCATCAATTCCTTCAAATAAAAATCTTGAAAATTAAATCCTATTCAATACCCTGGGCCTTTCCCATTACATTTTGTCTCCAGATCATGAGTCCCTTCTCTTGAAATCTAATTCTTCCATTTTGGACACTCATATCATGAATGGCGATCTTTGACAACTTGTACTATCATATTAATTGAGAGGTTTTCTTTAAGGATTACAACTCTAATTAAATATGAGGGCTTGCCCTTGAGAGTTGAGACCCTAGAATTAAGATAAACCTTATCCTACACCTATAACGTAATGGATGATTTCTGATTCCATAGATCCATAAATCTTGAAGCTTTTCCTCATCCAAATGATTAGATTCATTCTAAGATAAAATTTTAATCTTTAAAGATAGTACATTATTCTTCGAATACCATATTCTATTCTATAGATAGAAGTATTTTGAGATCTATGGTGGACCCCAAAAAATAAAAAAGTCTCTCTAATGACTCTTTTTCCAATAGTGATGCCCAAGTTCTCAAAATTCAGGGTATTATTGACCTCATTTTTTATCAACACCATTTTTTTGGTTTAGGCTTTATTGAATTACACTTGAGCAAAGCCTTGAGCAAACTCTATATTAATAAAATTGAGAGTTAAGTTCAAACTAATTAAAACTAATCCAATTAAATGTCAAATATAACTCATTTTTAGTCAAACTCTAAAGATAATCCTAGAAAAATAACCACAATTACTAAAACCCTAAGATTATCATCTTATCTCCTGACATAATTGTTGGACACAATTTTATTCTAAAATTTGTATGTTATTTATTATCATATATAAATACCATGCAAATAAGTTATATGATTGTTTATTATAGTTTTTATGTGAATTTATTCAATTAAGATTGCCATGCATGAATAGTACTATCTCGTCAACCAAAAAAATTATCATTTTCTCTACAATGCAATCCAGTGATCCAAACTATATTCTATAAGTTTCATAATCTTCCTGATCACATATGAACATCTTTTAAACTAGTTTAATGGTCATCAAACATCAATTTTACATAAAATTATGCACTTACGATTTTAATACATGAAAAAAGATCCGACATAAAAAAATTTTTTAACAAGTCATTATTTTTCAAAAAGGACTTTAACATGGTGTTTATGTTATCGAAAGTCTTTAAATAATTCCAATTGTACCCAAATTTAAATATTTTTGGGGCATGTTGAGCCAATGGCAATTTGGAGAAAAAAAATTTGGTAATATAAGGATAATTTGGCCATAACAACCTTAAAATGATCTCAAATCAAGTTGTGACTTTAACAAAAGATGTTACAAAATTCAAAATACAATACTTAGTCTAATAAAATTAATTAAAAACTCTAACTCAATATAAATCATTTTCTCTCTTCCAAGGATTTGTGGCCACTTTGACTTGAATTACAATCACAAGGAGCTTGTTTTGATCCAAAACACTCACACCATTGAATAACTCACATTGTTTTTGTAAAAAGTGAGCCCAAGTAAAATTTTTGACCATAACTATCTTGTAACCACCTTGTAACCACATTGCAACCAATTTTAACTATCTAACACCTTGAAAGCCCATAACTTGAGCTAGGCACCTCCTTTTTTAAAATGATTCAAGCCATTGAACTCAATAATTCATTCTCTTTAAAATATAAACTTTCATTTTTCATAAATACCAAAATACCACTTCATTTCTTAAAAATTCTCTCTAAGTCCTTGAATCTAAGCCCTTCTTTCCTTTTCTAACTTCACCCAACCACTCTCTTCTTGCCACCTTACCAATCAATGCCTCTCCACCCCATTGGGCCACCTGACCCATCCACCCACCATTCCTCTCTCTCTCTTCCATGACATGAGATCTCATTCATTCATTTTTTCCCTTAACTTCCTCACCCCATCCTAGTAGTCCACCTCATCCCATAACTACCCCACTAACCCCTCAAATCAATGATTCTCCCCTTCTCATTCACCCATTCTTTGATTTTCAAAATTTTCCTCGCATTCTCACACCCACACTCTAACATTAAGTCCACCCTCTCCCTCTTGTTCTTCTCAATTTCTACTCTCACACTCCAAATCAAGATCCAAAATTCCACTCTCATCCTTTGTTTCCTTCATCAAACCAAGGATATCATGGCACAAATCAAGGTAAAAATAAAGAGAGGCAAGGAAGAACCTCAAAGCAAGTGAGATCAACAGCAAGTTAAAAAGAAAAAAACCCAAGGTAAAACCTAATATCACTTTTCTCTCACTCAATTTGAAAATTTACTAGGTGATTTTAAAATTCTTTATATCTTTCATGATTTTACATGTTTAATTTGAAAATTCACCATGTGATTTTAAAATTCTCCATTTATTTCATTATTCAACATGTTCAATTTAAAAATTCACCTTTTAATTTTAAAAGTTTTCATGTCATTCATAATTTTACATGCTCAATTTGAAAAGTCATCATGTGATCTTAAAATTCTCTGCCTTTCATGAATTTACATGTTTAATTTGAATATTTACCATGTATATTATCTTCTTCATGTTAAATCATAGGGCTTTGTCTTTTAGAAAATTATCTTCATAATAGTTTAATTCATGGAGTATTCATGTTATTTTTTTGTTCTTCATGATATCATGTGATAGTTTAGGTTCTTTTTTATGTTCTACCATGATTGTGTCTTACCTTTCTATTCTTTATTATATTATACTATAACTTGTTTTAACTTTGTGTCTCCTTCCATTTATTATCATGAGTCTTCCTTAACTTCACCATCCTTCCCCTTTCTCTCTATACCCAAGATTTCCTAGCCCACAAACCTTCGACCATGAGCATAGGTCTACCAAACGTATCCCAAATTGAGTCTTAAGTGATCTAAACCCCCTAACACTATTCCCACTTTGTTTGAATCCACTTAAACCTCACCAAAATTCTACCCATTAGTCTAACCCATAGAACCTAATTGACTTGAAGTCCTCTCAATTGAGACCTATATCTATTTAACTCCAACCTTAACTCATTATCCTATGAACCAAATACCAACACACTAATTGAATTAACCTATGAATTAGCCTGACTCCTTACACACTTTTCCAAATTGAAATTTTAACATATTAATTAACTCATTAATACAATAGTTAACACTCTAATTAATTAATTAACCCATTAATTAAAAAATCAACATATTTTATACTTATTATCTCAGTAATCAACTAATTAACACATTAATCATCTTATTAACATTTTAATTGGCTAATAATCACACACTAATTAACAAATTAGCTTAATAATCAACCCATTACCACAATAATTAAGTTCTTAGCACATTAATGAACTTTTTAATTCATTAATTAACTAATTAACACATTAGTTAGTCGATTGTTTCACTAATTAACCCACTAATTCACTAAATAGCCCTTTTTACTCATTAGCCCACTCACCTAACACACTACACTCACTTAAACTGAACCAAAACCCACTTAAACTGACTCACCCAAACCTATATGAAACCAAACATACCTAACTTCACCCCAAACCTAAAATCACTCAAATACACATAAAATTTAGTCTAAACTTACCTTAATCTAAATAATATGATTAAAAAAATAAACAAAATAGGAGAAGATGGAGAGGAAAATATGTTAGTGTAAGCAATGTGATAATGTTAATTTTGAGAATACAGAGAGTTTGTTCACAATCTTGATCTTACCCATATTCCTTTAGAAACAGAAATCAAGCTAGCTCTTGATTACATCGATGAACAAAAGCTTGCTAGCCCTGATGGCTTCTCTTTCACCTTCTTTTAGAAAGCCTGGTCCAAAATTAGTATTGTTGTCATTCTTATTGTCCATAAATTTCTAAAGGGAGTGTACCCTCCCAAATACTTTACTGCATCCACCATCACCTTACCTGAAAGAATTAGCTCAAAAAAAGATGGGGGGACTTCAGACCAATCAACCTCACCAATGTTATATCCAAGATTATCTACAAAATTTGGTCTTCATACTACAACCACACCTTTAAAATCACATTAGTGAAAACCAAGCTGCTTTTGTGAAAAGAAGAAACATCACTGACAATATATTGCTTGCTCAGAAACTATTGTTAGACCTTGAAAAGAAGTTCAGACCAGCAATGTTATTATCAAATTAGGAATTAAGAAAGCCTATGATGCCATTAATTGGGATTTCATCCTGGATATTTTAACTGTTAGGGGATTTCAGCCAAAGTTTGTTCACCTCATTGGGAGATGGCTTAAGTGCAATGCTCATTCAATTTTGGTGAATGGTAGGTGTCATGGATTCTTAAGTGCTACTAGGGGGATCAAGCAAGGTATTCCTCTATCCTCCACCATTTTCATTTTAGCCTTTGACTATCTATCCAGGTCCCTTAATCATCTGTTTGCCAATTTTCCTCATCTGGCATATAATCATGGATCCAACATTGGTATTAGGCACTTATCTTACGCTGATGACATAATTTTATTTTCCAAAGCTTCCAAAATAGCTGTCAAATATTTTTTTCAAGGCCTTTATCATTATCAACTAAATTCTAATATAACTCAGCAAAGATAAATGTAAGATCTTCTTCAGTGCCAACTCTAATCCATCCACCAAACTTTAGATTTGTAATTTTACTAGATTCAACATTGCCTCTATTCCCATTAATTACCTTGGTGTGCAATTGATTAAGGGTAGAAAAAAAAAACTAAATTTAATGATATTGTGAATAAGATTAAGGCTCAACTAAAGTGTCGGGCAACCTCCTTCCTTTTAATGATGGGAGAATTACCTTGTTAAAGAGTATTCATATAGATATTCCCTCTTATGCTCTCCAAATGTTTTGTATAAAGAAAAGCACGCAGGTCTCCTCCCTTGGAAGGCTCTTCAACAAACTTTTGTTGGTCAGACAAAGGAAGCAAGTTCACTGGTTGCCTTGGCAGAAATTGTGCAAAACTATCTTGGATGGAGCTCTTGGCTTCAAAAGCTTCCAACACATCAACTTTATTAATTTATGCAAATTATGGTTTAAATTAAGAGCTCAAAATTTTTTTTAGGCCAAGTTCATGATGCAAAAATATTATAGAAATGTACATCCAGCCCTTGCAACCAAGAACCATGGTGACTCAAGGTTGTGGGCTCTTTTGTTGGCAGTTAGGCAGCAAGTTGAGGAGCTATTCATTTGGGACCTTGGGGAGGGCTAGGTCAACTTCTGGCTAGATCAGTGGGTCTAGAATGGTGAGAAACTTACTCCTACTACTTCTAACAACAACTACAGATGTTTGGTGAGCGATTGTTGGACTGATAACCATTGGAATTGCAGAATGTTGCATACCCTTCTTACACCTGAACAAACCACTCAAGTTATGGATACCCCTTTTCTCCTGGGAATAAAGATAGAATTATCACCAAGCTAGCCTTCTCACAAAAGCTTTCTTTTTTCATCTATCATAAACCCTTTTAATGGGAATCTATAATTTGGAACAAGTGAATTGGAAGGATTTGCTCACCCCCTCAATGTCATTCTTCTGTTGGAGACTTTGGCTTTTCTTGATGCCTATTGATGAAATTTTCAACCATAAAGGACTGAGGGGACCCTCTTGTTGTGGTCTCTATAATGCAGAGGAGGAAAATCTTGATCACTTGTTCTTCACCTGTACCTTCTCTCAAAGAATTTGGTCTTGTTTGCTAGACAAGCTGAAGCTGACAGTTTTAAATGGAGCTGGTTCAGTTTCAACAACTACTAGGCCAGTTGGATGGAATTTGATTTATTAATTATTCCTTGCATTATGGCTTGGTTCATCTGGATGAATAGGAATCTAGCCACATTTGATGGTAAGCCACCCAAGGTATCTCAAGTGGTTAACAACTATATCTCGTACCTCCAGGAATTGAATAAGCATCAGAAGTTCCCCAACTTATTCAAAAATTAGTCTCCTAATAATATTTCTATGCAAACATCCCACCCATTCCTTATTACTTGGCTGGCCCCTCCTCTCAATTGGCTGAAGGTGAACATAGATGACAGTTTTTCCAATGGAGATGTTGGTTTTTGTGGAGTATTTATTAACTCGTAAGAGAAGTGTCTTATGTATTTACACTCTCCTACTTTATTAGTAGAACCTTTGGAAGCTAAGATGATTGTTATTTATTGGGCCATTTACATTGCTCACTAATGTAAGGTTGGCCCTCTATTGGTGGATTCTGACTCTATTACAAGTGTCAATATCTTGAAAAACTTGAAGAAACCTCCCTGACATTATCTCAAATGGCAAAAGAAAATTCCCACTTTTACTCTATCCTCTCATATACACTTCATAGAAATCCCCAAAGAAGGTAATAGACCAAGCCACTGGTTGGCAGCCCTGGGGAAGAACTTTGAGAAAACTACTGTTACAAATTCTCCCCCTCCTCCTTTATCTTTTTTGCTACATGGGGATTGTATTTCACTTCCCCTATCTTAGAACTATGTAATTTTCAAATCCTTTTGTTTTAATATATTTTCTGCCTGGTGTAACTAAGGTGTTTTGCCCTACATATATTTTGATATATATATATAAATTGATATATATAATATAGAAGATGGTGGTGGCGGCACTGCTAGCTCTGCTAGGGTTTCCATGGGGTTTTTGCTCTCTTGGCTGGTAAGTTGGTGGAGGAGCTAGGTTTTTTCTGCATTTTATTTAGAACTCTTCTTGGAGCTTGTTCTAGTTGTGGCTCCTTTTTGGAGTGATTTTTTGGTTTTCCGGGCTCTTAGCTTTTTCAAAATTTTTAGAACTATTGTTCCATTGCTTCTTGCTGTTGAATTGGACTATGGTGGATAAGGGCTTTCTATGTTTTTTTTGGTTTTATTTTTTGGAGTTTCTTTGGTTTGGGGCTTCTTGTTTGGAGTGGGTTTGTGGTTTCCTGGTTTGTTTGGTTCCTTGCATTTCTTTTAGTTACTGTTCCATTGCTTTGGTGGTTGTTTTCCTTGTTTGGTGGTTTGAGGGACTGGTTACTAGTTGTATTGGTGAAGGGGGAACCAGGGGTTTGTTGGTTTTCTTCTTTCCATGAATTCACCTATTGATATTGAGACCAATATTCAATGGACCAAGGCCACCTATGCTGGGGTAGTTAGCCAGTCCAATGAGGTACTACAAGACATGGATTGGTTAGTTTTTCCCCACGAATTTCATGATATTGTTGCTGGTAAGGGGTTTCCCCCTGTATTCATCCTCTAATATGTAAAGAAGGTGAGCTTGTCATTTATTTTTCACCATAGGAGATAGGAGATCACTTCCAGGAGATCACTTCCTTGAATGAGGGAGTTAAACTTACTCTTGTGGGCAAATTCCAGTTAGGTCATCCTAAGATGGAGCATGTAAGAAACTTTTTTGCTTCTCTAAAATTTATTGGAGCTTGGAAGTTGGATTTGCTTGATGGAAGGCATTTATTGATATAATTGACTGTTAAAGAAGACTATGCTAGGCTTTTCTCCAAATAATCTGTAATTATTGCAGGGACTACCATGAAATTAATGAAATGGACATCTGGATTTGATCTAAGTAAAGAACCACATGTGGTTCCTCTTTAGTTCAAGTCTTTCCCTCCCTTTTTCAATATGAATGCTTTAGTTAACATTGGGTGTGCTTTGGGTAAACCTTTAAAATTTGATGCCCCTACATATAACAAGACAAGGTCTGCTTTGGCTCCAATACTCATAGAAAGTGACATCACTTTGCCTAAAGTGAAAAGAGTTTGGATTGGATCTGATAAGGAACGGTTCTGGAAGAAGTTATACTAGAGAAAAGGCCTTATTATTGTCAGGATTGTAAGATGTTTGGCCATACCAGGGATAGGTGCTACAGATTGCATCCTCCATCCAAAAAAGTAATTCCATGAAAAGAGAAGAATCCTACTCAGAAGATTTCCCCTCCTTTGGCTGAAGCATCTAAGGATATTGAAGGAGGATCACTGGATAAATCATAAAGTTAGGATAACTCACAAAGTTCTACTACTCCTTTTGACTCTAATGTTCCTTCTGCTTCTTCCCCTGGAGTTATAAGGGAGGAAGTCAACACTTCCACCATAATTACTCCTTCCACTTGTTCACCTGATGAGAGATTGGAGGAACCTTTCAAGGATTCTTTGAATGACATACAAGTTGTTGTTGTTCTTGATGAAAGAAAAATTGTTGAACTGACAAATCTTCTGAAGGAAGAGTGGCAGGTTCAGACATCCAAAAGGAAAAAAAAGCAAGCCACTAAACCTCAAAGAAAATTCAAAGATTACAAATTGGAAATTGGTGTTGTTTCAATGACTCATAGTAGTATGGTAAAGACTAGAGCTTCTCTTGCTACTGGAGAGAGAATAAGATCCAAATCCCAGCCTTCACTTCATTTTCCCCCTTAAATGATTAACCTTTCCTACTTTCTCCTTTGGGCCTTTGGCCAATCCAAGTCTTTAATAAGACGGTTACTTCATTTAAACATTTATATACGTTGTTTGTTTATTTCTATTGAATTTTTGTTTCCTGTTAATCTGCTAAGGGTTTTGAGTGTCTTTCCTATGTTCTTACCCCAGACATTGATTTATCTGCATTTATTCCTTATTCCATCTTTCCCTCTTATCAACCTTCAGATTTTCCATATTAGGCCTGGACAGATAGCTTTACGGTCCGGTAAGGCAGATGTGGGGCATTCTCTACACTCACTATGATCAAGCTTTTGTGTTGGAATATCAGGGGGATTTCTTATCCAAATTCTCTGATCAGACTTAAGAACTTAGTTAAGAAGCATAATTTGCTGTGCTTTTCCATTTTGAAGCCCTTGGTGCATAGCACCCCCAACAGATTCCTAAAACAGTTCCCTAAGTTCTTTTATCTGAATAATTTAAATAATAAAATCTAGCTTTTCTATAGAAAGGAGGTTAATGTTTAGCTCTTGTACAATCAAACGTAGTTTCTACATATTCTACATATTACTATGCAATGGGACTTCCTCCATACTGAGGCTACATTTATTTATGCAGGTAGTTCTGCAAGAGAAAAAGCTGGGTTGTGGCAGCAAATTCATCAGCTTAAAATTTCTGTCAAAGGGCCTTGGATTATTGGTGGGGACTTTAATAGTGTGGCTAGATTGAGTGTAGATTGAGTGTGAAATGGGGTGGGAAACCTGTTGATATTAATCAAACGCTTATCTTTACTAATAACATCAGGAGCACTAATCTTTCTGAACTTCCACATCAGAGGCCACTTGATACATGGAAGAGAGGAAAGCTTCATGAAAGAATTGACAGATTTCTAGTCAATCATGCTTGGCTGGAAACCAACTTCATTACTTCAGTATCACATCTGCGTTACATTTGTTCAGACCATAGACCCTTGTTGATATATATTTACCCTACTCAATCCTTTCTTATTCCAAGATTTAGATTATTCAATGTTTGGGTGGAACATCCTGATTTTCTTCCCTTCTTACAATCTGTTTGGCTTCCTGACAACTCTCTACCTCCTTGGATCATATGTGACAAATTCAGAAGGCAGTGTCTAAGCACCTAAAATCCTAGAATTGGAACTATTTTGGAAATTTAACTTTAAAGGTTGAGGAGGCTGAACAAGCTGTTAAGGAAGCAGAATTGAACCTTCGGTTAGGTCTCACTGATGAACAAATACTAATCAAGGCTAATACAAACCTTCTTAGAGCTACTAGTTAGGAGGAACAATTTTATAAAGAAAAGGCAGCGCTAAAAAAATTTGTTGATGGGGACAGAAATACAAAGTTCTATCATGCTTGTATTAAACAAAGAAGACAGTCTAATACCATTTTTAAGATTAAAGATAGCAATGGCTGTTGGATTCAGGATGTTGACCATATACATCAAAATGCTATAAATCATTTTCAGACTCTTCTCAGACTCTTCTGTCTTCTCTTCTGTCTTGTCCTAAGGTTTCAAGCCTTCAGTATTTCAATCTAGGCCTTCGTAATGATAGATTTTCTGATATTAATAGTCTGGATCTAACATATGTTCCTTCTGAAGATGAAATTTGGTAGGCTTTATGTTCAATTGAGGGTGATAAAGCTGCTGGAGCTGATGGAATTACCTCCATCTTCTATAAAAAAGCTTGGTCAATTATGAAAGGAGAGATTGTGGATGTTGTCCAAGCTTTCTTCTTGGGGGCTGACATGCCAAAGTATTTTGCTCTTTCCACTGTTTCTTTATCTCCTAAAGGAGAAAAAAAGTCAAGCTGGAATTATTTCAGTCCAATCTCTCTTACAACTGTGTTGTCTAGGCTCATTAGCATGCTTTTGGTGTTTAGATTAAAACCACATTTGCCTTTGTTGATTGCTACTAACCAATCTGCCTTTGTTGCAGAAAGAGAAATTACTGATAATGTCTTACTCACTCAAGAACTTTTCTTGGATATTGACAGGCCATGAAGGGGTCGAAATCTCATGTACAAACTTGATGTTTCAAAAGCTTATGATACTATCAACTGGAATTTCATTTTGGAAGTACTTAAAGTAAGAGGATTCAAGGACTCTTTCTGTCAGGTGATCCAAAGATGGCTACATAATATTTATTACACTATCCTGGTAAATGGTAATTCTCAAGGGCTATTTCAAGCTTCTAGAGGCATTAAACAAGGAGACTCCATATCTCCATATATTTTCATTTTGGCAATGGACTATCTTTCTAGGCTTCTCAATCAGCACTTTATTGATAAGGAGTACCTTAGATTTGCCAACAAAGCCAACTTTTCCATAATTCATTTAAGCTATGCAGATGCTATTAAATTATTTTCTAATCCTTCCAAGCCTATTGTAAAGAAGGTGTTTAGTTTGTTGAACCTTTTTTAACAGACCTCTGGTCTCTCTTTGATTCCTAACAAATGTCAACTTATCTTCAGCAAACATATTCATGCAGCTACCAAGATTTAGATCAAGGATTACACTGAATTCAAATCTATTGTCAGCCCACTTTTGTATCTTGGGCTACAGTTAATCAAGGGGAGAAAAAAAGCAAACTCAATTTGATGATGTAGTCTCTAAAGTCTCTCAAAAGAGCTCATGCTGTACCAATGCATATCTCTCACAAGGGGGAAGACTGACTTTATTGAAAAGTATTCTCTTGTCCTTGCCTATGTACATCATGAAAATGTTGAAAATGAAAAAGAGTACCTAGAGGACTTTGGAGGTGATGCTTAACAAGTTTCTGTTGGAATGGAAGCACAAACAAGCTCACTATTTTAGATTGGATATGTTATGTCACCCTCTTTCTGCTGGGGGGCTAGGTTTGAAATCATTCCAGCATCTACCTGATATTTTCTATTGCAAGTTATGGATCAAATTCAGAGCATAGAATTATCTGTGGGCTAATTTCATGAAGATGAAGTATTGTGAACATTCTCATCCAACAACCATACTTAAGAAAACTGGGGATTCTAGAATTTGGTTTGAACTTCTCAAAGTCAGAACTATTGTTGAAGATTTATTTATTTGGGAAGTTGGGGAAGGCAAAGTTGATTTTTTGTTGGAAAATTGGTTACTTGATGGTAAATTGGATCCACCTATAAATTTTGATTCATCTCTCAGCCTTCCAATTCAGCATTGTTGGACTGGTCAGCACTGAAACAAAGATATGTTGGCTTCTATGGTGGACCCAGAATAGATGCATCAAATTGCCAAAATTCCTGTAACTCCATATACTACTGACAGAATTATGACAAAAAAATCCTCATCATATCTCACTTACCAAGTTTGCTTATTACACTTTACATACTTGGCCTCACCCCCCTCTCCTTTAAACATTACTCTGATTCACCAGAGAAAACCATACACCCATGGATAAAGATCAACACTGATGGTAGTTTCATTATTAACAGTGCTGACATTAGGGGGATTTTCAGAAACCACTTTGGGAAATGCCTCTTGTATTTTCAGTCTCCTATGGTAGCCATTAATGCCTTACAAGCTGAAGCTTTAGCTGTTGCCTGGGCCATTAATATTGTTGTCGCTATGGGATTGAATCATATAGACTTGGAACTGGACTCCACTTGGCTGGTTCAAATGTTAAAGGACAACCTTTCTTCACCTTGGCTCTTGGTCTCTCTTTTCAAGCAAATTACCTATATGAAAGCCACTCACAACATGCAAATTATTTGGAGTCATATGCTAAGGGAAGGTAATAGGTGTGCTAATTGGCTAGCTTCCCAAGGTGCAATGTCTATGATGTGAAGGATTGGTGTACTTCCTCCTTTAGAGCTTTTATATATATTCCTTTCCCTGTAAGGCTATCTTTTTTTTGGTTAGGTCACCCTGTTTAAGTGTGAGTCACTTTGTATTTTGGTTTCTAGACTTGGGACCTTTCCTTTTTGAGTCCACTGTTTTCTTTTTCACTGCTTAACATGTAGGGAGTCGAATAATGCTCCTTCTACCAAATTATATATAATGGTGTCGTCAATGGCGTCGGTGATGTATATATATATATATATATATATATATATATATATGATTTCGTGATGGCGCCTATATATAGGATTTCGTGATGGCGCCTACAAACAAATCTTCATGCTCTCCAAAACATCCTGGATATTACAATTACTCAAAATATCATTAAAATACCTCTGGATAATACTCAAAAAGATAAATTCATCACTAAAAAGAGCCCATCACAATTTATTTCTTCCTACATCTACTCTCAAAAGCATCATGGACTGCAGGCCATTTGTGGGAAACTACTGTGGAGGAAATTTATGTCTCCTTCTATGGCTTTCTTTTGCTAGAGACTTTCTTCCATGTTTCTCCCAATTGAGGACATCCTGAAGCTGAAGGGGTTAAGAGGCCCTTCTTGTTGTGTTCTTTGTAAGAAGTACGAGGAGACCACTAAACATCTCATCTTCCAATGTAGTTTTACTCAGCAAGTGTATTCTTTAGTGCTCAACCAATTGCAAGTGCAAACTATTAACCTTACATGGCAGCAATTTTTCATTTGTTGGAAGGACTGACATCAAATTAATCTCTTTACCATCCCTTGTGTTGTGGCCTGGCTTGTTTGGATGGCTAGGAACCAGACCAAATTTGAAGATAAGCAGTAGATTTCTACAAAGGTGGCTTCCAACTGCCTTGCTTATATGTAAAAAATGTCCATCTGAAAGGCCTTTCCAGATTTGCTCTGAATTGGCAATAGAACATGTCAGCCCATTCAAGAACACCATTTAGTCTATTTGCTTAAACTTGATGCAGGATGACTGAAATTCAACACTGATGGAAGCTTTAATCAGTCAAAAACTGGCATTAGTGGGCTCTTTAGAAACTCTTTGGGCTTCTTTCTGCTTAATTTTCAATCTTCCATTGATGCAAGGGATGCTTTAGAAACTGAAACAATTGCTATATATTGGGTCATCCATATTGTTGTTAGAGCCAAAATCCAGAATTTAATGGTAGAATCTGACTCCAAGATATTGATCAACATTATCATAAATCAGATAGATTGCCCATGGCACATTTTGTAGTGGATACATAAGATTCATCTAATGACCAATAATCTAAATTTGAAGTACTAATTTATTTAGAGAGAAGGCAATAGACCGACTAACTGGCTTGGTAAAATTGGTATTAGAACTGATATTTATCTCATCACCAAAAATTTTTACATGCCTATTTTATTTCTCCTAGAGGGGGATCTTCTTGGTCTGCCTCATTGTAGAGTCTTCTAATTCCTACTGTTTCTTTTTTGAATGCATTGCTTTCACGGTGGAAGGTTAATACGTTCTAAGTGAATCTTCTCTCAAACTTTCATTATATATATATATAACTATGATTTTGGCCGTTGAAATTGTTCTACTAGGGTTTACCCCCTATCCATGGAGGGTGTGGCATTTCTACACTTCTGGTAGTTTCTTCTTAGTCTTTTCTACTCATTCAAAATCCTTTTGGTGCACTTTATAGGTTGGTTCATCTTGTCTAAGCATTTTGGTACTTTTGAAGTTTCCTGGGTTAATGAATTTTCAAACTCTATGGATGGTTACAATTTCACTAGTTTTTATTGCATTGTTATCACCTTATCCCTTGATAATTGAAGCTACACTCACTCAAGCCAACCCCAACTATATAAGTAAATCCTCCTTTATTGAAGTAACGGGTCTTGGTACTTCTAGCTTTGGAGACAGACTAATATTCCCGCAAGCTTACTACGATTTTTTTTAAAGTAATGAGCACAGTCCTTTGCTAAAAAAATGTTGGAAGAAAAGTTAGAACCTTGCCCTTATCTTAAATGAGGCAGAAGTTGTTGAAATTATTGAGAAATGTAAATTTACTCTCATAGGTAAATTTTCGTTGGGACACCCTAAGATGGAGGTAATCAGGAAAACATTTGAAGATTTGAAGTTTGTGAGCTCATGGAAAGTGGAGCTGCTTGATGGTAGGCATGTGATGATTCAACTTATCAAAGAAGAGGACTATGTTAAGATCTTCTCCAACAACATTTTGCAAATTGAGGGACAACCAATGAAAATTCTCAAATGGACACCAGATTTTGATCCTTCTTAAGAACCTCCAATCATTCCAATCTAGTTCAAGCTCCTAGGATTGAAATTGCAATACTTCTATCATAAAGTTATCTTTTCTATACGTGCACTATTGGGCAGACCAATGAAACTTGATATTTACACTTATAATTTATCTAGACCATTTGTTGCACAAATGAGACTAATTATGTTAATTCCCTTATTACCACTCTTCCACAGTCAAGTTATCAAGATACTAGACAAGCTAATAATTTAGATGCTACTCCAATTATTGAAATTGAGAGAAGTCCTCACAATCTTCCCAATCCAGCTGCAGCTCCACAAGGCACCTCCTTTGAAGCTGAATTTTTAGAAATTCATCTGATAGATGATCCTATATTAAATAGATTAACAGATGTGCTTACTGATGAATTGTAAGTACAGAAGGGAACAAGAAAAAGAAAGGATGGCTAGAATTGAAACATCTCTTACAAGAAAACCACACTTCTTCAAGTGGAAATCCCCCACTACTGTCTTCAGAACCCTACCCCAGAATTAGGGAAAG
>NW_018165639.1:29167-37414 GCF_001263595.1 Phalaenopsis equestris
AAAGAGGAAAAATCTTTCCCAGTGATAAATTTTCTATGTTGGAATATAAGAGGGCTTGTACATCCTTCTTCCCTTAAAAGATTATTATACCTTATTATAATTCATAAAATATGGTGCTTTGCTCTTTTGGAGCATATGGTCACCAAACATCCTCAGAATTCCCTTAAGAAGTTCCCTAAATTCACTCATTTTGCCAACATCAATAATAAGATCTGGTTCTTTTTCAGAACTGAGATGAAGTGGAGTGTAATAAAAAAAATCTCCAGTTTATTCATTTGCAACTTTCCAATGGTTCTTAGCTAGGTTTTGTAACCTTTATTTATGTCAGATGTAATGCCACCCAACAACAAATACTTTAGCATGATCTGTTACAGCTTAGCCAGTGTATCAACTCCTTTTGGATCACATGAGGGGATTTCAATTGTGTTGCCTCACCTACTGATAAAAGCGATTGAAGACCCCCTTTAATTTCTGATATGAATAGATTCAATGATTTCATCAATGATGCTTCCTTATTTTACTTGGGTTTTCAAGGCCCACCCTTTACTTGGAGAAGGGGCACTCTTTAGGAGTGGCTTGACAGGATGCTGGGAAATTCTTAGTGGATGCAAAATTTTCCTTATACCAATGTTTCACAATTATCTATGGCTAGCTCGAATCACAAACCATTATTTTGTACTATTAACAACTCCAACATTATTTGAAGTACACCTTTCAGCTTTTAGAATATGTGGACCCTTTGCCCAGATTTCCTCAATGAAATTAAGGAGGCTTGGAACACTAATCATACTAAAAATTCTTGGCTCAATTTATGGAGGCTTAAAAAAAAAAGGTAGCTTCACCCCTTAGGAGCTGGAATTGGGAAAATTTTGGCATTTTCCATGCCAACTTAAAATATGCTAAAGAAGAGGTATTAAACTGGAAGATAAATTTCAACAGGGTTTAGCAAAAGAAGCTGTCTTGCACAGGGCAAACAAAGATCTTCTGGCTCAAATTAATTACCATTATACATTCCTTAAGCAGGAAGCTGCAATCACTAAATTCATTGATGGGGACCAAAACTCCAGCTACTATCAGGCTTGTATCAATTTCAAGACGAAATGTAATATGATTCTATCAATTACTATTTCAGTGGGACAAAAACTTACTAATGCTGAGGATATTACCAAAGTTGTTGTGACTTAATTCAAAGATCTTTTTACCTACAAGAAAAATTCCAGACCCCCCATAAAGGAGAATTTGCTCAGTGACTCCAGGGAGTTTGTGCAAGTGTTGGATTTAACTCAAGTTCCATTAGAGGAAGAAATTAAGTAGGCTCTAGATTATATTGATGGAAAAAATTTTGCAGGTCCTGATGGGTTCTCTTCCACTTTGTACAAAGCAACATAGACTAAAATTAGCTCTGATGTTATTCCTGCAGTCCAGAACTTTTTCAAAGGAATTGATCCTCCCAAAAACTTCACTGCTTCTACTGTCACTTTTATTTCAAAGAATAGGCTTAGAAAAACTTGGGGGGATTTCAGACAAATCAACATTACTAATGTCATTTCCAAGATTATCAACAAAATTTTGTTGTTTTGACTCCAACCATACCTCCATAGCCTCATCAATGAAAACCAACCTGCATTTATTAAGGGAAGGAATATCACAAACAACATCCTGCTTGCCCAAGAGCTCCTATTGGACTTGGACGGGAAGTGCATAGGAAACAAAGTTATATTCAAATTACACTTAAGGAATGCATTTGACACCATTAATTTGGAATTCATTTAAGAAACATTAATTGTTAGGGGCTTTCAGGTAGAATCTATTCAGCTCATTGGAAGATCCCTTCAATGCAATGCACATTCAATTTTGGTCACTGACAAGGGTCATGGGTTCTTCAGTGCTACCAAGCAAATCAAACAAGGTGACCCATTGTCCCCCACTATTATCATCTTAGCATTTGACTATTTATCCAGGTTTCTCTATCACCCCTTTGTTAATTCCATACATTTGGCTTATAACCATAAATCCAACATTAGTGTTAGTCACTTATCCTATGTTGATGATATAATTATATTCTCTAATGCTTCTAAAACTGTTGTCAAAGTACTTTATCAGGGCTTAAATCACCTTCAGCTAACATCTAGTATGGCTCTAAATCACCAGAAATGTCAAATCTTCTTGAATGAAAATTTGAATACTCCCATTAAAAATTGGATCTCTAATTATATTGGCTTCAGCGGTGCTTCCCATCCCATTAATTACCTTGGTGTGTAGCTGCTTAAAGGTAGAACCAAACAAACACTGTTCAATGATATTACAGACAAGATTAAAGCCCAACTCAATTGTTGGACAACCTAATTTCCATCCAATGGGGGGAGAATTACAATGATGAAGAGCATCCTTACTATTATGCCTTATTATGCCCGTTAGATGTTTTGTATGAATAAAAGTACGCAACTATTCCTTGGGAGGATCTTCAATAAGTTTTTATGGGCTGGGCAAAAAAAGCCAGTGCACTAGTTACCCTGGCAGAAACTATGCAAGCATGTACATGTTGGAGGCCTTGGCTTTAAGAGCTTCCAACATCTTATTTGCATCAATTTGTGCAACTTGTGGCTTAAATTTAGATCTCAGGAATGTATGTGGGCTAGGTTCATGATGGGTAAATACTGAAAAAATGTGCATTTTACCATTATTACCACTAAGTTGGGTGATTCAAGACTGTGGTCTCATTTATTAGCAATCAGAAACCAAGCTAAAGGCTATTCATTTTTGATTTGGGGGAGGTCCAAACTAAATTCTGGCCTGATTAATGGATCTGGAGTGGGGATAAACTCAAGCCTAATAATACTACTACCAATTATAGATGTAAAGTGAAAGATTGTTGGATTGAGAACCAGTGGAACTGTAGATTGTTGGACACTCTTCTCACTCCTGACCAAGCTAATCTGGTTAAGTGTACCCCATTGTCCCTTGGTAAGAGGGATAAAATTTTCACAAATCATTCCTTCTCACAAAAGTTTTCTTCCTTCATCTACCAAAAATTCATTCAACGAGAGCAAGTTAGTTGGGGTAAAGCCATTTTGAGGAAATCGCTAACCCCCTCTATGTCTTTTCTCTGCTAGAGGCTTTAGCTTCAACTGCTACCTATTGATGATATTTTGAAGCTTAAGGGATTGAGGGGACATTCTTACTACTATCTCCTCCATGAAGATGAGGAATCTATTGAGCACTTTTTCTTCACTTGTTCCTTTGCCCAAAGAATTTGGTCCTACCTTTCAGACAAGTTGAAGGTGGATAAGTTCAAATTGAGCTGGTTAAAATTCTCTATCTGTTAGACTGATTGGAAGGATGCTGATCTCTTATTAATTCCTTGAATTATGGCTTAGTTCTTTTAGATGTTGAGGAATCAAACAAAATTTAAAGGAAAGCAACCAATGACAACTTCTGTGGTCAATAATAGTATCTCCTACATCCATAAATTATATCAACATCATAAATTTCTCAATCTATGCAAGAATGGATTTTCCTACATAACTTTTAAACACATATCTCTCCCTTCCCTTATCTATTTCTTTGGGGCCCCCCCCCCCCCCCCCCCCCAAATGGGATGAAGGTGAACATTGAAGGAAGCTTTTCTAAGGGAGATGCTCGCTTTGGAGGGTGTTTAGAAACCCACTAGGGGACTTCCTAATGTATTTCCATTCTCCTACTGTGGGAACTGATGCTTTCAAAGCTAAGATGATTGCCATCTTCTGGGCCACCAATATTGCTCATCAAAGTAAGGTTAAACAGCTTGTGATGGTATCAGATTCTCTCATAGGTATCATGATATTGAAAAAACTAGAACAACCTCCCTAGCACATTAACAAATGGATCAGAAAAATTTTACTTTACACTTGACCTTTACAGATACTCTTCACTTACATCCTCAGAGAAGGAAATAGTCTAGCTCACTGGTTGGCCGCTTTAGGGAAGAACTCTGAGTCAATTCCTGTTAGAAACTCCCCACTTCCTTCTTTATCTTCTTTTCTTCATGGGGATAAGATTTCACTTCCTCATATCTAAATCATGTAATTGTAATCCCTTATTTTTGTTTTAATTTAATTTGGCCCAGTATAAGTGGGGTACCTTACCCTATATGTACAATGGGCATTTGTGGCAAATATATATAGATACATATATATATATATATATGCGCACCTCACTTTGGGCTTGCTTTCTTCATCAAAAATACTGCACGCAAGCTCATCCTACGAATGTTGAATGGAAAACTAGTAATTCTAAACTCTGGAAAGCTATGATTAAAATTCATCTTGTGGCTCAAAAATTTATTTATTAGGATGTTGGCATTGGAAATTTATCCTTTTTGAATGATCATTGGGGCGCTGTAGATTTCTCTACTTTCCCTCATTAATTTCTAGAGGATATGATACTTGTTTCTGATTGCTGGCAAGATGGATCTTGGGATGCTCATAAGCTTAGGGATTTAGTGGGAAATAAGATGGGAAGTGTCCTTAAAATACCTCTCTCCCCAACTAAAAAGGACGTCCTATGTGGAAATTCACTTCTCAGGCTTCTATTACCAAACTTTTGTATCAAAATCAACATTATTTTACTCCTTGTTGATGGACTACCAATCTCTAGAATGCTTACATATCCCTTTCTATATCTTTTTTCTTATAGAGATACTTTTTATTACTTTTTTCTTTTGATGATATGTTGAAGCTAAAAGGCTTGTGAATGGCTTCGCGATGTTATATTTGTAATTGTGAGGAGGAATCTGCCTCACATATTTTCTTTATATGCCAGTTTTCTCATGATATATGGTGTTTGGTTGGGATTTATTTCGGTATAGCTTGGATTACAAATGATAATAATAATTTAGATTTGCAAAATTATTGTTGTGCTTAGAAGAATGTGCCTTTATATGATGGGAAGTTGAACTCTTTTCCCCTTATCATTTTGTGGTTTCTTTGGTCTGGAAAAAATGAACATAAGTTTGAGTCAACCCCTCCTATGCCAACTATTACAACTTCTTATATTATTACTTACTATCTTAAAGCTTCTTGGAATTTTTTGGTTCATCAAAACCCTCCACCGAGGGGTAGAATGGCCTCCTTGGTTAGGTGGAAACCCCCTTCCGTCGGTTGGGTCAAGTTGAATGTGGACAAAAGCTAGAATTTACAAGGTGCAGGAGTGGGTAGTATTTTTTGGAACTCCTTAGGCCACTGCCTATGTTATTTTGCCTCACCTATTGCTACCTCCATAGGTTTAGAGGCTGAGGGCTTTGTCATTTGGTATGCTATAGAAATTGCAGTTATGTTTCACTTCTATACTATTTATATAGAGTCTGATTCCATAACTATTATCAATATGTTTAATAAGATCATTCCCCCTACTTAGAATGTTATTTGTGTGCTTAATATGATTCGAAATTTCATCAAAAGGCATAATTTGGTCATCCAAATGCTTTTCATTTATAGAGAATGTAATTCCCCTACTGATTGGCTTGCTAAGCAGGGATTAGAAAGGGTTTTGGTGGGTATTGTGCCCCCACCTCCTTTACAGATTCTGTTAAATGGAGATTTGCTTGATGGTCCTTACATTAGAAGATAACATTTCTGCTTTTTATTTTTGGGAATTTTTTGGTGTTCCTTCTTTCTTTGGCATCGATTTTCCACATTTTGATGTATTTTGGCTTTGGTTTTTTAACACCTGCTATTGCACGCTACACTGGGGCCATTTTTTGGTGTTATTTTATGGGTTTATGCATTTCTCCCACTACAGGAATACTTTTCGGTCTTCACCACTTATTTGAATCTATAGTACTACTACTTCTATTTTTTCTATGTTTTACCATTCTACTTATTTCTTCAGGATTATTAAGAACTATCTGACTTTTTTGTATACCAATATAACTAATATTTTACAATGGAAGGTTTTGTTATTTTTGATTTCAGGTCCAGCCCTCATTCATCAACTGACCATGTGGAGTACTCCTTGGTTCCTTGAAGATTTTAGGATGGAATCTACGATATTATTTATTTTGAGTGCTCGATGGCTCACCGTTTTCAATTTTTGCTAATCTGGACCTCTAATATTTGTTGTTTTGTTCATGGAAATGTTGGGTATACTCTATTTGAGTTGTATATTTACTTGGGTTGTATGTATTTTGGGTTTGCTATAACTTTGCTTTATTTTTTTCAAAAAAGGAACCCCTAAGACTTTATTGTATTTCTTTGCTTTTAGTTGGGGATCCAATTTCCCTCCCCTATTATGTACTCTCCGCTTACCAACAACTGTCTTCTTGTGAAATATCTGGGAGTGTTTTTGATCAAAGGGAGAACTAAAAAATTTCAGTTTGATCATATCCTTGAAAAGATTCAAAGCAAACTGCAAGCTTGACATAATACTTATTTATCCAATGGGGGTAGGATAACCCTTCTGAAGAGTGTTTTATCTGCCATTCCATCTTATCTTTTGCAAATGAATGTTATGAAAAAGGCTACTCAAAGACTATTAGAAGGAATGTTCAATGGATTTCTGTGGGCTGGTCAAAGGAAACAAAAGCACTGGACCACTTGGGCTAAAGTTTGTAAACCTTTAATAGAAGGAGAGTTAGGCTTTAAGTCCTTTCCTCACATAATGCACACTAACTTTTGTAAACTCGGGATTAAATTCAGAGCCCAGGACTCCCTTTGGGCTGAATTCTTATGGGGTAAATACTGTAAACAGCAACATCCTACTCAATTATTTGTTGGCTTGGAAGACTCTCCTATTTGGAAAAAGATGCTACATGTTAGGGACGAAGCTGGACAAATGTTTCTTTGGGAGATTGGTGAAGGTTTTATAAACCTCTGGTGGGATAATTGATCTTTGGAAGGCAACCTGCTTCAAGATCACAATACTCCAGCCTTCCCCAAGTTAGTAAAGGATCTATGGGAGAATGAAAATTGGAATCTGAATCCCATCCTTCCTTTCTGCAACCCCTCTTAAATCTCTAATATTCAGAAAATTTCTATTAACAAAGGGAAAAAGGACAGAATTGTAATAAAAAAGAACTTATCTCAACCTACCCCTCTACTTAACTTATCTCAACCTACCCCTCTCCAACAGGTGGTGGATTGGGGTTCTATGATTTGGAACAAGTTTCTTACTCCTTCCATGTCCTTCTTCATTTGGAGACTCTTCTCCAAGCTGATTCCCACTGATGATATCTTGAAACTGAAGGGTCTTAGAGGACCCTCTAGATGTATTTTTTGTCTGGCAGAGAAGGAGACCCTTGCTCACCTTTTCTTTGTCTGCCCTTGGGTACAACAAATTTGTAACTTTGTGCTAGCAAAGCTTAATGTTCCTACCATGAATCTTTCATGGGATGTTTTCTTTAATTGCTGGTCAGATTGGAGAGTTTCCAAACTTCAAGATATCCCTAATATTGTGGCTTGGTATGTTTGGATGGCTAGAAATCATCTGAAGTATGAAGCTACTCCCTTAGATCCTATGAAGGTGGGTCTGGATTGCATTGCTTATTTACCAAAATTGATTAAACTCAAAAAGTTTAGAGCTATATTGGAGCTGGCCCCCTCTTGCAAACCTTCTATTACTAAAGTATTGAAAATTAGTTGGTCTCTTCCCCATAACGGCTGGATTAAGGTCAATACTGATTGTAGCCATAAATCACATTATGCGGTATTGGTGGTGTCTTCAAGAATTAAAGGGGGAAGTGCATTTAATATTTCCAATCTCTTGTTATGGTTGTGGTTCCTCTTGAGACTGAATGGCAAGCTGTTTTTTAGGCTCTCTATTTTGCCAAAACCTGCAATTTTAATTAGTTGTGGGTTGAATCTGATTCCTTACTTCTTATCAACATCATCAAGGGTTCTTGTGACATCCCTTGGAACTTAATTTACTGGATTTCTGGGATTCATCTTTTGCTGAAGAACTGCTCCAAAATTTTTACTCACATACATAAAAAAGGTAATAGACCATCCAATTGGTTGTCTAGAAGGGGTCTTCACACTGAAGTCCCATTAGTTAGCAAGAGGATTCCTCCCCCATTGGCCTTACTATTGTACGGTGACCTTCTTTCTCTTCCTTACGTTAGATAGCTCCCTTTTTTTTATGGCATTTCTTTTTTGAGAGGCTTCCTTCTTTTATAGGCCCTCTTCTCTTTTGTGTAACTGTTCTTTATTATTAAGGAATTAGAGCACTTCTCCTTACACACACACACACAGATATATATATATATATATATAT
>NW_018165639.1:37462-48988 GCF_001263595.1 Phalaenopsis equestris
TATATATATATATATATTAGGGGATGGAGCATTATCCGGCTCCCTACATCATCTGCATAAGAGAGATAACTAACACAAATATTAGACCTGTGTTGATAGGCCAAATAAGGACAAGAAGCAAACATGTGGTTTAGAAGTCTTAAGAGATAATCCATGGCCAGAATAATGATTGTGGGGGACAAAGGGTCCCCTTGTTTGATTCCTCTAGAAGCAGTGAAGTATATATATATATAAAGATGGCGATTGCTCTTCTTGGTGCTCTGCTAGGGTTCCCACGAGATGGATGATTCTCAGATTGTATGCAATGTGATTTCTTCCTTTTCTCCCACTTTATTCATTGGATTTCAAGTGCTGGTTTCATTTTTATTCTTGTGGGCTTTTGTTTTTGGCATTTTCCCCCTTCCCAAACAAACTCATGTTCAAATTTTTATTGTTCCATTAGCTTTGGTTATTTTCCATGGGTGCAAATTTTGCTTTTAAGTTATTTCCTTGCTCTCTTTGATGTTTGAACCTACTCCTATGAATTTAACAACTAATATTCAATGGGCCAAAGATACCTTTGTTGATGTGGTAGGCAAGGGTTTTGACACCATAAAGAACTACGATGATTTGGTCTTCCTTCAAGCCTTTGAGTATAAAATGAGGAAAACTTGCAATTTTTTACACTGAGGAGGATATTCAAGGGTTTACTGTAGTGTGCCAGTTCAGGTTAATTTGTAAATTTGAACTAGGAAATCAAAAAATGGAAGATATTTAAAAATTCTTTGATAGTTTGAAACTGAACGGAGCTTGGAGAGTGGGTTTGTTGAATGGAAGGAATATTCTAATTAATCTATCATGAGAAGAGGATTATGCCCATTTGTTATCTAAGAAATTTGACAAATTGAAGGTGTATCCATGAAGCTACTTAAGTTCTCACCATATTTTGATCCTAGCAAGGAACTAGCCATTATTTTAATTTAGTTCTAACTCCCTGCACTCAAATTGCATTTCCTTAATCATAAAGATCTTTTCAACATTGGAAAAGCTTTGGGTTGACCATTGAAATTAGATGTCCCCACCTTTAATTTGTCTAGACCTTCAGTGGCAAAAATCTTGGTTGAAAGAGACATTACTCTACTTGAGGTTGATGAGATTTGGCTAGGCACTGAGCATAATGGGTATTGAAAAACAATTGTAGCTCAGCAAAGATCTTATTATTTTCACCATTGTAAAATGTTTGGCCATACTGAAGATAGATGCTTCAGATTGCACCCATATTTAAGGAAGAGACAGGAAGGTGCTCCCAAGGAATCAAATATCCCTGTTGAATTGGTGGTTCCTGCAGACAAGGGACTACAAGGGGATAAGACACCCTTACAGGAGATTCATTCCAACAATAATGTTGAAGCTTTGACTAATGTTAACCCCCTCACTTTTGCTACTAAGGAAGATTTGGGAATGCTTAATACCAGTTCTCTTAAAGGGTCCTTCTGAGATAGCTCCCACTCAATTGGTAACACATTTGTGCAAGATGCATTTCAGAATTGTGCAATTGGAAATGATGATGCTGTTCCAACATTTTTTGAGCAGCAAGCCACTTTGGTTTCTCAAGAACTAGTTGAGGAGCATAACAGAGGAGGTTCTCTGGATAATAATTTGGTTCTACAGATGCACACAACTCTTATGGAGGATTGGCAGTTTCAGAAGTCTAGATGAAAGAAGAAAGGAGTTCTGGAATTACAAAATATGCAGGAGGGTGCGCAATCCTTGTTTGAAAGAACTTCTCATCAAGGAAGATTAAATCTATGGCTAGAACAAGAAGGCAAGGGAAATCTACCTTTATTGGATGATGAATTTTCTGGGTTGTAATGTTAGGAGACTGGCTCATCCTAAGTCCTTTAACAGACTCCTTTCTCTAAATGGGATGTACAAGTTTTAGATTATTACTATCTTGGAGCCTATGGTGTCCATGAACCGTAAAAAATTCTTAAAAATTTCCATGGTTTTTAATACTTTTCTAATCTAAATAATAAATTTTGGATTCTGTGTAGGAAAGAGGTTCAATGTGCTATGCTGAGAGATCATGAACAATTCCTTCATCTACAACTTAATATTTGAGTGACAAGCGGTCTGGCCACTTTCATCTATGCAGGCTATTCTGCTTTGGCTAGACAGAAGTTGTGGAGCAATCTGTGGGATATCAGCCTATCTCGTAACTCAATCTGGATTATTGGTGGAGATTTCATATATTTGTCTTCTCTTATTGATATGCTTGGGGGTATACCTATTGATTTGAACCAAATAATTTACTTTAATGATAACATTCAGTTGGTTGGGTTGTATGATTTAGGTTTCAATGGCCCTAAATACACATGGTGAAGGAGACAAGTTTTGGAAAGATTGGATAGGATGCTTCTCGATTCCTCTTGGCTGAATGAGTTCTGCATACTTCAGTTTATCACCTCTCTATGACTAGTTCTGATCATAGACCTCTCCTTATTTCCATCTCTGCATCTCCTACCAAAAGTAAGTCCAGTTTTAGATATCTTAATATGTGATCTTCTCATACTAATTTCCTTAATCAAGTGGCCCAGGCTCGAAAAGATTGTCCTCATCCAAATCCTTGGATTAAAATTTGGATGCTTTAAAGGAAACTTGACCAAAACCTATCTAAGTGGAATTGGTCAGTGTTTGGTGATATTAATGTGAAGGTTCAAGAGGCTAAAAGATATGTAGCTCAGGTGAAGGCTCAATTGGAAAATAATAAGGATTGTGTTTCTGACCTTCTTGTGGCTAATGAAGTGCTGATGAATGTTATATCCATGTAGAAGGAGTTGTATGCCCAGAAATCTACTAAAGATAGGTTCTGTGAGGGGGATAGAAATTCCAAATATTTCCATGCCTGCATCAATTATAGAAGGAAATGTAACACTATCCATAAAATCCAGGATCCCTATGGGGTCTGGTTGAATTTTGCTGAGTCCATTGCTTCAAGTGCTATAAACTACTTCCAAAATTTGTTTACTCAACTTCTTAACAGTAGAACTCCAATTCAAAGGGATCTTTTCTAGCAGGATGTGGAGTACACAAGAAATCTTGATCTTTATTTTATCTCTGATGAGGAAGAAATATGGTCTGCTTTAGCTTCTATTGACATTTCAAAAGTGGTTGGACCAGATAGATTTATAGTTGATTTATATAAAATAGCTTCGAAAATTGTTAAGCTTGAGGTGTTGGATGTTATTCAAAACTTCTTCAGGGGGGATCTTCCTAATTACTTCAAGTCTTCTTCCATTACTTTGATTCCCAAAGGCCATTATAAGCATAAATGGGAACACTTCAGACCCATTAGCCTTACAAATGTGATGTCTAAGATTATTATTAAGGTCTTAGCAAATAGAATCCAGCCTGATCTCCCCAAACTAATAAGTGTGAATCAATCAGCTTTTATTAAAGGTAGAAGTATTGTGGAGAATGTTCTGTTGGCTCAGGAATTGGTTCTGGATTTGGATAAACAGTGCAGAGGTGGTAATATGATCCTTAAACTGGATATAAAGACGACTTATGATACCTTCCATTAGTTTTTTGAGGAGGTGCTTATTGCTAGAGGATTTTCCCCTCATTTCATTTCTCTTATCAAATGATGGTTGTCCAATAACTACCATTTGATTTTCATTAATGGGCTTTCTCATGGCTTCTTCAGTGCTTCAAGAGGTATCAAACAAGGGGATCCTTTTTCCCCCACTATTTTTATTCTTGCATTTGACTACTTATCTAGACTACTCAATCAACTATCTTCCAACTCTCTCTATATTTTATATAATCATAAGTCTAAAATGGCTATTAATCACTTAGCTTTTGCTGAAGATGTTATATTATTCACTAAATCCACTAAATTTGTTGTTAAACTGATTTACCAATGCTTAGTGAACTTTCAATCCTGTTTTGGTTTGCACTTTAACTCACAAAAATGTACAACTATCTTTAGTAAAAGAGTTAAAGCTGAAATTAAACACTGGATCATTGAGCTTACTTGTTTCTGCAATGGTAATCTTCCTCTGAAGTATTTGTGGGCTTATCTTCTGAAAGGTAAGACTAGAAAGATCCAATTTAATGATATTGTGGTAAATATCAAGGATAATCTTAACTACAGAGCTAACTCCTTCTTATCCAATGGGGGTAGAATTACACTATTGAGAAGTGTGCTAGTTGCCCTCCCCTCTTTTCTATCCCAGATGGCAGTGATGAAAAAATCCATTCAAATTTCTCTTGAGAGGACATTCAATAGATTCTTATGGGATGGTCAAAGGAAGCAAGTTCATTGGATCAGATGATAGAAGGTTTGTAAATCTACCAGAGCTAGTGGTTTGGGATTCAAAAGATTTTAGCAAATTAAACAAACTAACATCTGTAAACTTTAGATCATATTAAGAGCATAGTCTTCATTATGGGTTAAATTTGTGAAAGGAAAATATTACAAGAATCATCATCCATCCCTAGTGCCAAGTAAATTAAGGGACTCAAGAACTTGGACTAATATACTAAAAGTCAGGATTGTAGCTGAAAATCTTTTCATATGGGAATTGGAGGAAGAAAAAATTAATTTGTGGCTTGATAACTGGATACTTGATGGTCAGCTAGCTCCTAACTGGATACTTTGGATCCATTGGAGGCTAAAATTCAGGTTGTTTATTGGGCCATCCCTATTGCTAAGAGATGTGGTTTTAGGTATCTCTTTATTGAATCTAATTCTTTGAACTTAATCCATATTCTAACTAGTCTGCTTGATTGTCTCAGGTATTTAGTGTATTAGGCTAATCTTATTCTTATCATGGGATCGGATATCAGCATGACTTATTCTCATACTCCCAGAGAAGGCAATAGACCAGCTAATTAGCTCGCAAGGACTAGGCTACATTTTGAGCAGATTCTCATCAACAAACATGTGACTCCCCCTCTTTCTCCTCTTTTGAAGCGTGACCTTTTGGTCCTCCCTTTCATTAGTTTTTTATCTTGTTAGCGGGGTGTTTTGGTGAGGGTTTCCTCTCAGTTTTGTATCCCTACTTCTTGGTTTTTTGATGAATTTGGAGTTGATTTAGCTCCCATATATATATATAAAGAGAGAGAGAGAGAGAGGGGATGGTGGGGATGGTGGCGACGCTGGTAGCTCTGCTAGGGTTTCCCTCATGGAGATTCTTCACTGTTGGCTGGTGAGTTGGAGGTAGAAAAGGTGTTTTTCTGCTCTTTGGGGGTCTTTTTGGAGCTTCTCTTGTGTTGGGCTCCCTGTTTGTCGTGATTTTTTGTTTCCCGGGTTCTGAATTTTTAAATTTGGAAGCACTGTTCCAATTTTTTTTTGGGGCATTGCTTCCTAGTTTTTTTTTTGTGGTTCTTGTGGTTGTGATTCCCTCTTGCTTCAAAGTGGGTTCTGTTTATTTAGTTTTGGCTGTTGTGGTTACTGCTCTCAGTTTTTCTGAAGGTGGAACAAGACTTCTATTTTTAGTTCTTTTGTTACTCCTTCCATGGCTTCCACCAATAGACATTGAAACTAATGCATTGTGGACTAAGGCCTCCTATGCAGGGGTAGTTGGCCAATATATGATACTCTCCAAGACCCGGATATGCTAGTTTTCCCCCAAGGTTTTCATGATAATGTTGTTGGAAAGGGAGATTGCCCATGTATCCATCCTTTAGACAATAAAGAAGGAGAACCAGCCATCTTCTTCTCACAACAAGAAATTATCTCCTTGAACGAAGAATTAAGCTTACACTTGTTGGAAAGTTTCAATTGAGGCATCCTAGAATGGAACTTGTAAGGAATTATTTTAATTCTCTGAAATTTATAAGGGCCTGGAAATTAGGTCTGGTTGATGGTAAACATTTACTCATACAACTGTCAGTTGAAGTGGACTATGCTAGAATCTTTACCAAACAATCTCTATGAATTTCAGGAACCACCATGAAGATTTTGAAATGGACAGCTAGCTTTAACCCCAACAAAGAGCCACCTGTGGTTCCCCTTTGGTTCAAATTGTCTGGTCTCCCTCTCCCATTTTTCAACTTGAATGCTTTGTTTAAAATTGGTTGTGCTCTTGACATGCCTCTAAAGGTTGATGACCCCACATACAACAAGGCCAGACCTACTTTGGCTAGAATCCTAATTTAAAGGGACATCACCCTTCCAAAATTGAAAAGAATCTGGACTAGATCTGAGAAGGAACTATTTTAGCAGGAAGTTGTGCTTGAGCAAAGACCATATTACTGTCAGCATTGTAAAATGTTTGGGCATACCAGGTTTAGGTGTTATAAGCTGCACCCTCTCTCTAAATGAATCCCTCCCTCTTGGGAGAAAGTTACTGCATAGTAGTCATCATTACCAACTCTTACCCCTTTGGCTATGGTACCCCATCATGAGGAACTTGGAGGTGATTTATTGGATACTTCTCAAAGTTGTACTACTCCCTTTGATTTCAATGCTCCTTCTTCTGCTTCCCCTAGAGTTTTAAGGGAAGAACTCAATAATGTGACTATTATTACCCCTTTAACCTGCTCACCTATTGGTGGAATGGATGAAAAAAAGAATACTTCATTGACTAATACTAATGATTTGAAGGACTTTGATGAAGGAAGAATTGCTAAAATGAAACACCTACTGGAGGAGGACTGGTAAGTACACACATCTAAGAGGAAAAAGAAACAGGCTACTGAAGTACAAAAACTACAAATTGGTGCTACCACAATGGCTACTAGAGGCAAGGTGAAGGCTAGTCCATCTCCACTTTCTTCTAGAGGAAGAACTAGATCAAGATCTCAGCCCTCACTTCACCATAGTCCCCCCAATAATTAGTCTTTTCTTTTGGTACATATGGGGCATTGCCCATCCTCAGTCTCTTAAAAGACTAATAAATCGTAAGAAAAATTATAACTTATGGTTTTTTGTTATTCTTGAGCCTATGTTTTTTAGTAACCTTCAGAGATACATCAATAAATTTTTTGGCTTCTTTCATTACGCTACCCCTCAGAGATTCTCCATCCCTGATGTACCCCACCTTCAGCCTTCTCATCAACCCACTCAACCCCCCTCATTACTCCTTACCTCAAACTCTCCTAGTCCTGATATCCCCTCTCTTCAGCATATCCACTTTTCCTCCACATCATATATCCATACTCTCCATTTCATTCAACCATTTCCACTCTCAATTCCTTCAATACCTGCTGACACCTCTACTGCTACAGATTTAGCCACCAATTTTGTTTCTACTGGGTTTGGGGAGATGGTTTATCCTCACATGTCATACCTTGTAATTTCCATCTGTGAAGATACTTTTGCACCTCTAAGTTAGTCCCTTATTGCACATTGGGAAGTTCTAAGAAGCAGAAGAAGGAAAAAAGTTTCCACTGCATTTACTCATCTCTTCTCAGATAAGGTGACTGAATCTCTTCCTAACTAGGCCTTGACAAGATAGACATGGGGATCTTCATTTACCTCTCATGATTAAAAAAATTGTGTTAGAATATCCGGGGGATTTCTGATCCACATTCCTTGATCAGGATTAAAAACTTATCTAAGAAACATAAGTTGTTTTATTTTGTCATTTTGGAACTTTTAGTTCACGACACTTCTAACAGAATCCTTAAAAAGTTCCCACAATTTTTGTTTCTTAATAATTCCAACAATAAAATTTGGCTTTTTTATGGTAAGGAGGTCAATCTACAACTTTTGGAAAATCATCCCTAGTTCTTACATGTATCTTTGCAGTGGGATTTTCTTCAGACTATGGCTACTTTTGTATATTCAGGCAATTCATCAAAAGATAAAATGGTACTTTGGTAGCAGCTTCACCATATTAAACTTTCAGTTAATGGACCTTGGCTTATTTGTGGGGATTTTAATAGTTTCGCTAGATTGAAGGAAAAATGGGGAGGGAAACCTGTTGATTTAAATCAGATGCAGACTTTCTCTGGAAACATCATAACTACTGATCTCTCTGAATTACCTCATCAGGGACAACTTGATACTTGGAAAAGAGATAAGATCTACGAAAGAATAGAAAGATTTCTTGTAAACAATGCTTGGATTGAGACTAAGCTCGACACTACTATTTCACACCTTCCCTATACCTGCTCAGACCATAGACCTCTTTTGATATCTGTTTCCCCCACTCAAGCCTCCCTCATCCCCAAATTTAGATTTTTCAATGTCTAGTTGGAACACCCTAATTTTCTCCCCTTTCCCCAATCTATCTGGACTCCTGATAATTCCCTTCCCCCTGGATCAGACAGTGGCAAGTTCAGAAGTCTGTGGCAAAACATTTAAAATCTTGGAACTGGAATTATTTTGGCAATTTGATAACAAAAGTTGAGGAGGCTGAGTAGCTCTGTTAAGAAGGCCAAATTGAAACTACAATTGTGCATTTTAGATGAACATTCCCTTGTTAGTGCTAATTCCAACTTTCTTAGAGCTATTAAGTGGGAAGAATTGTTCTACAAGCAGAAGGTAGCTTTAAAAAATTTGCAGAAGGAGATAGAAATACTAAATTCTTCCATGCTTGCATCAAACAAAGGAGACACTCTAATACAATATTGAAGATCAAGGACAATAATGGTTGTTGGATTCATGGTCCTGATAAATGCTATCAATCATTTTCAGACTCTATTGTCTCAGCATAATACTTCAAACCTTCAACACTTTAATCCATCCCTTCTTAATGACAGATTTACTGAAACAAGCAACCTGGATCTTACCTTTATCCAATCTGAAGAGGAAATTTGGCAAGCACTATGTTCCATTGATGTAACAAGGCAGCTGGAGCTGATGGTTTTACCTCTACATTTTATAAAAAAGCTTGGTCTATAGTAAAGAGTGAGGTTGTGGAAGTTGTTCAATTTTTTTTTTCAGTGGAGCTGATATGTCAAAATATTTTGCCATGTCTACTATTACCTTAATTCCAAAGGGTGATAAAAAATCTTGTTGGGATCACTTCAAACCTATCTCTCTCACAACTGTGTTGGAAAAGCTCATCAGCAAACTGTTGGTTTTTAAATTAAAGCCCCATCTACCTTTTCCGATTGCCCCTAACCAATCTACTTTTTTTGCAGATAGCCAGATAACAAATAATGTTTTGCTCACCCAAGAGCTTCTAATGGATATTGACAGGCCTTGTAGAGCAGGAAACCTTATGTACAAGCTTGACTTATCCAAGGCATATGACACTATAAACTGGAAGTTCACTTTGAAAGTTCTCCAAACTAGAGGTTTTAATGATCATTTGTGTCAGCTAATTCAAAGGTGGCTTCAAAAAAACTACTATACAATCCTAGTGAATGGTAATTCTCATGGACTATTTCAAGCTTCTAGAGGCATCAAACAGGGAGACCCCCTTTCTTCTTACATTTTTATCTTGGCTATGGATTATCTTCCTATGCTTCTCAATCAGCAGTTTTCTAAACAGGAGCACCTTAGATTTGCCAATAAAGCTAATTTCTCTATAAGCCATTTAAGCTATGCAGATGATGTAATTTTATTTTCTAAAGCTTCTAAACCAACAGTAAAGAAGGTGTATAAAATTTTGGATCACTTCCAACAACTCTCTGGTCTCTCTCTGAATCATAACAAATGTCAATTAATTTTCAGCAAAAAGCTCACTTCAGCCTCCAAGAGTTGGATTAAATATTATACTGGATTCAAATCTACTGCCTGCCCTCTAGAAGGCAGACCCAATTTGATGAGGTGGCATCCAAAGTTTCCAAACAAATTTCTTGTTAGACTAATGCATATCTTTCACAGGGTGGAAGATTTGGTAAAAATCATCTTATCTTCTTTCCCTATGTATATAATGCAAATATTGAAAATGAAAAAGTATACCCAAAATACTTTGGAGGTCATGCTAAAAAATATTTTTGTGGGAGGGACATCATAAACAATTTCATTAGTTTAAATGGGAGAAGCTATGCCTCCCTCTTTCTGCTGGAAGTTTAAGAATTAAATGCTTCCAGCATTTACACCATATTTTCTATTGTAAACTATGGATCAAGCTTAGAGATCAAACCTCTGTGTGGGCAGAATTTATGATGTTGAAGTACTGCAAACACTCCCATCCAGTGACCACTCTCAAGAAACCCGAGGATTCAATAATTTGGACTAAACTTCTTAAAGTTAGAACTGATGCTGAAGATTTATTCATTTGGGATGTTGGGGAAGGAAAAGTTGAATTTTGGCTTGATAAGTAGTTACTTTTGGGAAAGCTTCATTCCTCCACAACTCCTGAGCCCACCTTCAGTCTTCCAATTCAGAAGTGCTGGTTAAATCAATAATGGAACAAAGACTTGCTGACTACAATGGTGGATCCTAAGCAACTGCATCAATTCACCCAACTCCCTGTCACCCCCCAAATACTTAACAGAATTGTTACTAATAATCCTCATCAAATCTCTCGTGCAAAATATGCTTATTACACTTTGTACCAATGGTCTTCTCAGGATTGGGGCAAATCTATGTGGGTGAAATTCCTTAGCCCTTCTATGTCCTTTTTTTTCTTGGAGATGTTTTCACAAAACCATTCCTACTGATAACATCCTTAAACTAAAAGGTTTAAAAGGCCCTTCAAGGTGTTATCTTTGCTGCAGAAAGGAGGATCCTTCAAGGTGTTATCTTTGCTGCCAAAAGAAGGATTCTTCAAGGTGTTATTACCAGGTTTAACCTCCCACATGAACTTATCTACTGTGATAACTTTTTTGACTATTGGAAACAATGGAAAGATAACTAGGCTGAATTCCTTTCTTTCATCATTACTTGGTTCTTTTGGATGGCAAGAAATGTAAATAAATATGAAGGTTGTTCTACCAATTCTACTCAAATCAGTATCAACTGTCACTCCTATATTTTCAAGATCATTAACTTCATGGGGTACAAGGTAAAAAACTATGATTGGTCATGTAATAAGGATCCTCACAGCTCTCTCCTCTCTCCTTTTAGCATCACATTAATCCATTGGAAGAAACCTATGCAACCTTGGATCATAATCAATACTTATGTCAGTTTTAAGAGGAACAGTGATGGCATTGGGGAGATATTCAAGAACCATACTGGGAAGTGCCTTTTATATTTTCATTCGCCTATTTTGTCCATTAATGCTTTGCATGCTAAAACCTAAGTTGTTGCTTGGTCTATCAAAATTGCCGCAGCCATGGGTTGGAAACTTCTACACTTGGAGCTTGACTCTTCTTCGTTGGTTCAAGTTTTCAAGGACCACCTGCCTCCCCCTGGGTTCCTTGCCTCCCTTCTCAAGCAAATCACCAACCTAATATCCATTTACAACTTACAAATAATTCTTTGGAGCCACATCCTTAGAGAAGGCAATAAATGTGCTAACTGGCTGGCTACTAAGGGTGCTTCATCATTTGGTCCAAATATTGATGTACTTCCTCCTTTAGAACTTGCTTTTTTATAAGGGAGACCTATGTTCTCTACCGTATATCAGATGTACTACTTTTTCCCCAAATTAATGAAATCTTAGTATTTTGTTTATATATATATATATATATATA
>NW_018165639.1:49010-50689 GCF_001263595.1 Phalaenopsis equestris
TATATATATATATATATATATATATATATATTCACTCACACGAAAAAAAAATGGTGTGGGCGGCTGGAATTTCTCTACTAGGGTTTCTGCAACCATGAGGTCTGTCAGCAGCTACTCACTGGTGGGGAACCTCCTTGTCTGCTTGATCCTTACTAGGGGGTGCTCTTCTGGGACTAACTGGTCTCTTTGGACAACCTACTTTGGCCTTTCTACTTTCCTAAGTTCTCTTGGTTTTTAAACTTGGAGTTAGTGTTTCATTGGTTTTGTATTGGTCTACTCGATGGAAGGCTTTCATGTTGGACCTCTTCTGTTGGTTTTTTTATGTTGGTTTTCTTTTTTCTTCTGGTGAACAGTCTGTGCTTGTCTTTGTTGAACTCCATTGGTTCTAGTTGAGCTTCCTCTTCTCCTTACTGGTTTCTTTTTTCTCTGTTGTTCTTCCTTAGTTTCGTCTTTGTTGGATACTTTGCTCCATGACTACTCTATTGATAGTGAAACCAATATCAGTGGTATAAATCCACTTTTACTATAATGGTTGGTAAAAGAACTGGGTTCCAAAGCTCTGTCAAACATATGGTCATTCCCAACTCTTTCCATGAGGGAGTGTTTAATGGAGAGCTTCACTATGTCAAAAAGCTTAGTAAGAAACCTAGAAAACATGCTGCCATCTTTTCTGAAGCTTAAACCAATCTCCTTCAGTCAATTTCAAGTTCACTCTTATTGGGAAATTCTAATATGGTCATCCTAAGATGGAATCAACTAGAAAACATTTTGAAGATTTAAAACTTCTTAGTGTGGGGTTAGTGGATTGTAGACACATGTCTATACATTTATCCAGAGAGGAATATTATGCTAGATTGTTCTCCAAATAATTTATGTTGATTGAAGGCATGGTAAAGAAATTACTAAAATGGTCTCCTGACTTTGATCCTAGTCAAAATCCTTCTATCATCCTTATTTGGTTCAAGCTCCCAGGCCTAAAGTTACATTTCTTCCATCATCAAATTCTCTTCACTATTGGTACTACCTTGGGCAGGCCTATGAAACTTGATATACCCATGTATAATCTCTCAAGACACTCAACAACCAATATCCTAGTGAATAATGACATAACACTTCCTTTTGTAGATGAAATATGGTTAGGGACAACACATAATGGGTAGTGAAAAAAGATTGTGAAGGAGCAAAATCCATATTATTGCACTCATTGTAAAATGTTTGGACATTCAAATAAAAAATGTTTCAGACTCCATCTTAAGCCTAAATCTCAAAATTTAAACCTGCAGGAAGTGCTTCAACCTATCCCTACAGAGTGCCCTTCCTACATAGATGATATCCCTGAGCACTCTCCTCCCTAAATGATTGCATTTGACCCTCTATCACCTCATACATAGGTTGAACCAAGAGGGTCTGATGTTTCCCTCCATAGAGAGGCTTTTGTAGTTGAATCCTTTCCTCCACAGGCCATCTCAGCTTTTGAGAATGTCACTCTAGTGGTGGATGTCCCTAGGGTGGGTCATGATGATGAACATTTTCCTTCACAGTCTTTCCCAAATTCAGTTAATATCACTCTCGTGGACGATGTGGTGGATCAGCTAGCTATACTGGATAGGGCTAAATATGTCCCTGATCCTACAATCCCTCTGCCCCCCCCCCCCCCCCCCCCCGCTCCTATGACACAT
>NW_018165639.1:50774-55780 GCF_001263595.1 Phalaenopsis equestris
TTTTTTTTCCATCCTGCCATTTCAGAATCCATAAGCCTCCTCTTCCATTGCCGGCAGCCACTGCACACCCCCCCCCCCCCCCCCCCCCCCCCCTTGATTAATTTATCTGCCAGCCCTTTAGTTCCCTCTTCACTGACTGCTTACAAAGAGCTAGATGAGGGATGGCAGCTGCAAAAAGCAAGGAAAAGGAAGAAGCAAGCTATAGCTGACTCATAAGGTGACACTTTTGTTATAGAAGCCAGCAGTTCCTATTATACTAGAAGAGACTCCCTCACCAGGCTGACTAACGGGAGAACCAAATATTCCATCATGATTAATCTTCTTTATTCGAACATTAAGGGAGTGGCTCACCAACTCTCCATCAAAAGGCTACTTCATCTCAATAGAAAACATATAAATTTGGTGCAATGCTCTTCTTGACCCAATGGTTTACAAATACCCTTAAAGGGTATTAAAACACTTTAGTGGATTTTCCCACTTTTCCAACATTATCAACAAGATTTGGATCCTCAGTACACCTGAGCTCTCTTGGTCAGTTCTCATTGATGACCCTCAATTTGCTCATTTCCAATTTGATGTTTCTGGGAAGTCTGGTTTTGTTATAATAGTTTATGTAGGCTGTAATAAGGTTGCTAGAAGATCCCTTTGGAATGCTCTTCTCAACATTGGGAACTCTATGACCTCACCTTTTTTGGTGAGTGGTGATTTTAATTATATTGCAGATCCATCTGAAAAAGGGGGTGATTGGACACCTAATATTCTAAAAATGATAGAATTCAGTGACAACATTAAAGATGCAAAATTATTTAATCTTGACTTTCAGGGTGTCTCCTTCACTATGAGAAGAGGGCAGATATGGGAAGGACTGGATAGGTTCTCAGTAAATGATGATTGGTTCCAAATTTTTAGCACACCTATGTGTTTCATTTGTTTCTTGTAGGATTAGACCATAGACCACTTCTAGTTTCCATTACTGCCACACCTACAAAAGGCTCTACTTCCTTTAGATTTCAGAATATGTGGGTGAAACACCATAATTTTCTTACTCTCATTCAGGACCATTGGAGAGGCTTTCAACACACTAATTCAATTATCAAGTTGTGGCAACTGTAAAAGTCCATGGCTAAAGCTCTCAAGTAGTGGAATTGGTCCTCTTTTGGAAATGTATATGATAAGGTTGATATTGCTGAAAAGAAATTGGTTGTCTTGGAAGCTAAAGTGGAGAATGGTACAATGGATGAAGCTACCGTTTTGGAAGGTACTGAACAAGTCCTATTGTCCACTGATTAGTTGGAACTCTTTCTAAGGAAGAAAGTTGTTGCAATAGATTCTTGGGGGGAATAGAAATACTAAATACTATCATGCATGTATTAAGTATAAAAGGAAGTGCAACACCATCCACAAAATACAAAATGCTGATGGCAATTGGATAAGAGATTATGAGGGTATTGGAAACAATGCTCTGACATTTTTTCAAGATCTCCTTACTAATTCCACAACTGTTTCAACACAATTGGATCCACAATTCTTCTAGGAGAACCTGAATTACACTAAAGATCTCCAACTCACTTACCTTCCTATTGAATCTGAAACTTGGGAAGCTTTATGCAGCATTGATAGCTCAAAAATTACTGGCCCAGATGGATTTACTTCTGAATTCTATAAAAATGCCTGTTCTATTATTAAAGGTGATGTGGTGGCAGCTATCCAGAGTTTTTTCCTAGGGACCCCTCTCCTTACTTATTTTTTCTCTTCAAGCTATGTTCTCATCTTTAAAACTACTGAATGTAGTACCTGGAATCAGTTTAGGCCTATAAGTCTTACCAATGTCTTCATTAAGATTATCAGTAAAATAATTGTTGCAAGACTTCAGCCTCACCTAATCTAGCTCATTAAGCAAAACCAAACTGCATTTTTCAAAGGTAGAACTATTGCTGATAATGTTTTGCTTGCTCAGGAAATCTTCTTAGACATTGATCACCCTTGTAGAGAGGGAAACCTCAACTACAAGCTGGACCTTAGAAAAGATTATGATAACATTCAATGGTCATTTATCTTAGATATCCTCAAAGCTAGGGGATTCTTTCAAGACTTCTACAATCTTATCTCTAGATGGTTGCAATTTAATACACATTCTATTCTATTTAATGGACACTCTCATGTGTTTTTTTAACCACTAGAGGGGAGCAATAGGGAGACCCACTATCCCTTCAATATTTATGTTGGCTATTGATTACCTTTCTAGAATTTTGGATCATGCTTTGGCTCAGAAAACTTATGTCAGATATCATCACAGATTCACTATGGAGGTTACTCATCAAATGTATGCCTCTGGTGTGACTTTCAAAGCCAACAGAAATGCTGTCAAGCTAATACATAAATGTCTGAAACTCTTCCAGGATACCTCTGGTGTGACTTTCAACACATCTAAATGCCATCTTTTCTTTAATAAACACTGTAACTTTGTAGTTAAACATTGGATTGGACAATTCACAGGTTGTTCTACATCTGCTCCCCCCTTCAAGTACCTTGGAGTGTCAGTTATCAAAGGGAGAGCCAAGAGGGTGTAGTTTGATGAGGTAATATCCAAAGTAAATGCACAACTCAATTGTTGGACAAACTCTTTTTTATCTAATGGAGGCAAAATTACTCTTTTGAAAAGCATATTAACATCCTTTCCCTAGAACACTCTTCAAGTCACAACTATGAAGAAATTAACCCAATTGCTACTGAAAAGGAGCTTCAACAAGCTTTTATGGTTTGGCCAAAGAAACAAACTACACTAGCTAAGCTGGCAGAAGGTTACTAAACCTACTATAATTGGAGGACTAGGCTATAAAAGATTACAACATCTCTAATAGGTGAACATGTGCAAATTGTGGATGAAATTTAGAATGCAAGAATCTCTATGGGCCAAGTTTATGATGGGAAAATACTGTAAAAATTCTAACCCCAATCTGATATCCAGGAATTTGGGTGACTCTAGGATCTGGGGCTAATTATTAAAGATCAGGTAACAAGCAGAAAAAAATTCCTATGGGACCTTGGGAATGGGAGAGTGCATTTTTGGTTGGATCAATGGTATCCATAAGAATTGTAACTTCCCAGATATATTTATTTTGATCCAAACCTACTGGTAGCAGACAATTGGAACGGGGACTCCTTGTCTGTAGATACTCTTCTCTCCCTGCTGGACCAAAATGCTGTTGCTTGCATTTCTAAAATCCCACTCAATAGACATCAAAAAGACAGGTTGGTCTAAAATCAAGCAATGTACATAACATTTCCAAAGCCATCTATTCCAGAGTTTTTAGTTGGGATTCAATCCCATGGGGGAAAGCTATTTTGGAATAAATTCTTACCCCCTCTATGTCTTTTTTCTGTTGGAGATTCTTCCATAAACTCCTTTCTATTGTTGATCTCTTTAAGCTTAATGGTCTGAAAGGCCTTTCCAAATGTCATCTATGCTTTAGTGCCAAAGAATCCTTCCCCCATCTTTTCCTTTAATGTACTTATGCTCAGCAGGTATCGCAAGAAGTTATCAAGGACTGGAACAAAACCAATCTTGGAATCATTCCTTTTATTGAGGCCTGGTTTACTTGGATGGCCAGGAACAAAGCTAAATTTGAAGACCACCACCCCTTATGCATCTAACAGTGATCAACTGTAAAGCTTTCATTGGTAGACTAATTATATACAAGGGATTTCTTGAATGTTGCTGCAATATCAGCTAGCCTCCTCCAAATTAATTTACTATCTCAAGGGTGTTTTGATTAAAACATTTTCACCTAGGGATCAAAGTTAATACTGATGGGAGCATCAGTGACTCTGAGCTGGCTTTGGTGGGGTTTTTTGAGACTCTACAGGTACCTGCAAACTATTTTGCTACAGTCCAATGGTTGTCATTGATGCCCTGGAAACTGAAGCTGGTGCCCTCTTCTAGACATTGCATTTTTCTATCAAGGTGAATTGGAAGTACATCCTTGTTGAAACTGACAGTGCTTTGCTCATTCAATTGATTGAAGGACTTCCTCTCCCCCTTGGCATATTCTTAAGTGGATCAAACTGATTCAATCTTGCAGAAAATCTTGCAACCTCCTACTAAGCTTCAACTTTATAGAAGGTAACAGGCTTGCTAATTGGCTAGCTAGATTGGCTAGTCAAATTGATGATGTGCTTCTCCTCCTCCCCCCATCTCCTCTTTCCTTTTGTTGAAGGGTGACCTCCTTGAGGCACCTTATCTTAGAACTGTACTCTCTTCTGTTTGATTAATAAATTCTTTTATTTTTCCAAAATAAATAAATATATATATATATTTGCTCACAAATAAAAATTTTATACACTTATACAAACATAAAATAATATTTACACATTTAAAACACAAATATATATATATATATATATATATATAAAGTAAGGAGCCAAGCTTCAATTCATCAAAATTAATGTGAAGCAGTTACAAAGAGAAAAGAAAGAGGGCCTATAAAAGGAGGCAACCTCTCAAAACAACAAAAAAAGGGAGCTATCTGATATAAGGAAGAGGCAGCAAATCACTAGATAAAAGGAAATCCAATGGGGGAGGGATCCTTCTGCTCACCACAGATTCTTCAGTATAGAGACCTCTTTTAGCCAGCCAATTGGAGGGTCTATTTCCTTCTCTGTGGATATGGGAGAACTATATAGGGTAGTTCTTCAGCAATTGATGAATCCTAGAAATCCAGCTGATTAAGTTCCATGGAGTGTCATAGGAGCCCTTGATAATGTTAATAAGCATCAAAGAGTCAGATTCAACCCATAGCTGGTTGAAGTGGCAATATTTGGCTAAGTTGAGGGCCCAAAAAATAGATTGACATTCAGCTTCAAGGGGATCCAAAGCTTTAACAGGAGATTGAAAAAGCAAGATGCTCCTCCCCTCATGATTCCTGAAGACACCACCAATACCAACAGACTGAGATTTATAGCTATCATCAATGTTAACTTTTGTCCATCCATACTTTGGAAGACAC
>NW_018165639.1:55880-58096 GCF_001263595.1 Phalaenopsis equestris
CTAGACCTCAACCAAAAGTGAGGTCAACACTCCAACACAGCTTCAAAATTTAAATTTAATCAATTTTTGTATAAAGGTAATACAATTTAGACCCACCTTCATTGGCTCTAAGGGAGAATATTCATACTTCAAATGGGTTATAGTCATCGAAACAAACCAAGCCACAATGTTGGGGATGTCTTGAAGATTGATTCCCCTCCAATCTGACCAGTAATTATAAAATACCTCCCATGTTAGATTCATTGTTGGGACATTCAACTTTCCATTCACAATAGACCAAACTTTCTGTACCCAGGGGCAGGCAAAAAATAGGTGGGCAATTGTTTCCTCATCAGTAAGGAAGAAAATGAATCTAGAGCATCTAGAGGATCTAGAGGGTCCTCTTAGACCCTTCAATTTCAATATATCATCAGTGGGAATCAATTTTAAGAAGAGTCTCCATATAAAAAATGACTCAAATGGAGTGAGAAATTTATTCCAAATTGTTTGACCCCAATCCAGCACCTGTTGGGGAGGCTGAGAAGGTAGTAAATTCTTTTTTATAGCAATTATGTCCTTTTGTCTAGGTTTAACAGAGAGTTTCAGAATATTGGAGATTTGAGAAGGGCTGCAAAAAGGAAGAATAGGAGTAAGATTCCAGTTACCATGTTCCCAAAGGTCCTTCACATTATTTGGAGAGGTTGGAGCTCAGAAGGCTTTCAGAAGGCTGCCTTCCAAAGACCAATTATCCCACAAGATGTTTACCAATCCTCACCAATCTTCCAGATATACATTTGTTCAGCTTCCTCCCTAATCTGTAACATCTTATTCCAAATTGGGGAATTCCCCAAGCCCACAGATAATTGGGTAGGGTGTTTATTCTTGCAATATTTTTCCTTTAGGAATTCATCCCAAAGTGAGGACTGAGATCTGAATTTGATCCAAAGTTTGCAAAGATTAGTATGCATAATTTGGGGGAAGGACTTGAAGCCTAACCCACCTTCCATAAAAGGTTTACACACCTTAGCTCATTTAGTCCAGTGTTTTTGCTTCCTTTGACCAACCCATAGAAATCTATTGAAAATCCCTTCTAATAATCATTGAGTAGACTTTTTCAAGATATTCATTTACAGAAGATAGGATGGAATAGCAGATAAAACACTTTTCAGAAGTGTTATCCTCCTCCCATTGGATAAAAAGGAATTCTCTCATGCTTGAAGTTTGCTTTGAATCTTTTCTAAAATGTGATCAAACAATGAGTTTTTTGTTCTTCCTTTGATAAGAAGTACACCTAGATATTTTACAGCAAGATGGCTATTAGTAAAGCCTGTGAAATCAAAAACCCAGGTCTTTAACTCACTTTTGCATTGTTTGCTGATAATGGAGATGCACTTCTGCTTATTTAACTTCATACCAGAGACATCCTAAAAAATCTCCAAGCTTTGCATGAATAATCTAACATCATATTTGAAAGGTTTTGAAAAAATAATGATGTCATCAACAAAAGCCAAATGATTGATTAAGGTGGAAGATCTATGGCTATAAAGGGAGTGGGGTTTCTTGGTTGCCAACTCATTCAAGATTCTGGATAAGTAATCAAAACCAAAATAAAAATGGTAGGGGAAAGGGGGTCACCTTGTTTGATACCTCTAGATGCACTGAAAAACCCATGGTAAGTTCCATTGATGAAGATAGAATGGAAATTATTAGTCAGCCATTTGTTGGTTAGAGAGATAAAGGAAGGGGAGAAACCTCTATCAATGAGAACTTGTTCAATAAACTTCCAACTGATTGTGACATATTCCTTCTTAATATCCAGTTTGAGAATAATTTGAGGTTTGAGAATTAAGTTACCTCCTCTAGTGATTCTATCCCAATCCAATACCAACTCTTGAGCCAAGAGCACATTATCAACAATACTTCTATCCTTGATGAAGGCTTCCTGATTTCTGCAGATAAGCTAATTTAAATGATGTTGTAATCTATGGACCAGGACTTTGCTTATTATCTTAGATATAATAGAAGTGAGGCTAACGGGTCTGAAATTTTCCCATTTGTGAGGAGTTTTTTTCCTTAGGAACCAAAGTAATAGTAGATGAGGAGAAATATTTAGGGAGATCAGCCCCCCAGAAAAAGCTTTGGACTGTAACAATGACCTCACCCTTCACAATCAGCCAGGCCTTTTTATAAAAATCTGCTGTGAACCCATCAGGTCCAGCTACTTTTGTGCTGTCAAT
>NW_018165639.1:58460-68933 GCF_001263595.1 Phalaenopsis equestris
GGCAGGGATCACATAATATCCTCCAACCATTCCTTTATATATATATATATATATATATGTAACAACTTCTACTCTTTTCTTGGTCGCCAATACCTGCCAACGCCCGCCCCCCCCCCCCCCCCCTTGATCTGTAAAGTGTATTGGAAACCCCCTCAGCCCTCCATTATCAAAATCAATACAGATGGCAGTTTCAATGCTATGGGTGCCGGGGTGGGGGGGTTTAGGAACCACTCCAGCAAATGTATTCTCTACATTATGCTCCAACTATGGTTTCTGATGCCTTATAGGCTGAACTCATTGCAGTCTATTGGGCATTAATGTTTTCTTTAAAATCAGATTGGCATAATATATGGCTGGAAGTAGACTTCCTTATGCTGTTAAGAATTATAAATTTCATGGATCAATCTTTCTGGATTCATACACAATGGTCTAAGAAGATTAAAAGCATCAACTCTGTACTTAACACACAGTTAACTTTCAACTATAGAGAGGGTAACAAGCCTACAAATTGGCTAGCTAAACAAGTTCTTCATTCTCAATCCATTTTTGTGGCAGTAAAGCCACCTCCTCTGGCTTTCCTGCTACAAGGTGACAACCTTGAGGTTCCTCATTTCAGAATTGTAGCTTCTCATTTTAAAGAAACTATAAAGTGTAATCTTTGGTCATACTCTGCTTCTCCCCTCCCCTTTCGTAACTCTTTTGAATTTAGTCTCCTCTTAGATCTACACTCCTCTGAACATTGTAATGACTTTTTGGGGGTTTTACCCCTACTTTTGAACATGTAGGGAGACATGAGACTGCTCCTTTCTTCAATATATATATATATATATATATATATATATATATATAGAGAGAGAGAGAGAGGAGATAACATGGTTTTCAAACTTGATAAAAAAAGCTTTTGATACTATTAGTTGGGACTTCATTCTTAACATCCTTCAAGATAATGGCTTTAAGGGGGAGTTTTGTTCGCTCATTAAAAGATGGTTTGTTAATAACCACTACAGTGTTCTCATCAATGGCAAATCTTATGACTTTTTTCTCCACCGCTAGAGGCATTAAGCAGGGAGATCCCCTCTCCCATACCATCTTTATTATTGTTTTTGATTATCTCTTGAGGCTTATAAACAGGTTTCATCAAACTCATCCTCATTTTCAATACTCTCACAAATCAAAAATTGTTATTAGTCACCTTGCCTATGCAGATGATGCCATCTTATTTTCTAATGCTAGTAAGCCTACTATTAAGGCTATGATGAAGTTACTCAAAGATTTTTAGGATGCCTCTGACCTTATCTTTAACCTTGTTAAGTACTCTATTTACTTTGACAACAAGGTGAATAATAACATTGAAACTTGGGCTTCTGATTACACTGATTGTAAAATTGCAAAGCTTCCTCTTAAATCCCATGGGGTTAATTTGCTAAGAGGTAGAAGGAAACATATTCAAATGGACGATGTTGTAGACACTATCAAATCCAAAATCAATGATTGGAGAAACACTTTCTTTTCTAATGGGGGTAGGCTCACTCTCTTTAAAAGTGTCTTATGTAGCATTCCTTTATATTCTATGTAGGTGCTAAAGATAAAGAAGAGCACCCAGACTACTCTTGAAGTTCTTTATAACAAATTCTTTTTGCGTGGGAATAGATCCTCTAAAATTTGGGCTAATTCAAAGAAAGGTTGTAAGTCTTGCACTTTTGGGGGGCTTGGTTTCAGAACCCTTACAGAAATTATTGACATAAATATGTGCAAACTTTGGTACAAATTCAGAGCTCAGGATTCTCTATGGTCTCAATTTCTTCTTCATAAATATTTCACTTACACCCACCTTTCTATTATTTCCTGACCTGCTGGAGAGTCTAAATTTTGGAAAGCCATCACCCTTGCTCGTTAGGTGGCTTCTCATTTCATTTTATGGGATGTGGGAGATGGGAATATTTATGGGATGAAGATAAGCACTCAACTGCATCTGGAAAGGAGCTTCAATAGATTTTTATGGTCAGGGCAAAGAAAGCAACTTCACTAGGCTAGTTGGCAAAAAGTTGCAAGGCCTATAAGTGTTGGAGGCTTGAGATTCAAAGGGCTTCTTTAGATGCAGCAAATCAACATTTGTACGCTGTGGATTATGTTCGAACAACAGAACTCACTATGGGCTCATTTTATGTTGGGAAAATACTGTAAAGGAGGTCATCCTAATCAGGTTCATCCTAATCAGGTGGAGAGGGAAACTTGGTGATTCCAAATTATGGGTCAGCCTTCTAAAGTTAGGAAACAAACTGAAATTCTTTTTCTATAGGATCTGGTACAAGGTAACATCAACTTTTGGCGGGACAAATGATGCCCTTATTCAAAGTTGCATCCCATTGATCACACCTTAAATTTTGAATTGCAAGTGGCAAACTGTTAGGAAGGAAATTACTGGTCATCAACTTTGCTTAATACTGTGGTCTCTCCTTCCTTTGCTGAAGCCATATTTAACTTACCTTTTGACCCCACCTGAAAAGATTCTATAGCCATCTCTCAAAGCCATTCTTAGAGCCTGACACAAGTTATTTATGTTAAATTATACCAATAAGAAACTGTCCCTTGACCTGATTGCCTGTGCAACAAATTTCTTACCCCTTCCATTCCTGGGATGGAGACTGTTCCATCACTTCCTACCAGTTGATGATACACTTAAATTGAAAGGGTTGAGAGGTGCCTCTAGATGTTTTTTATCTCTACAATATGAAGAGTCTTCTGGCCACCTATTCTTTTAGTGCCCTTATTCCCAAACGGCTTGGAAGGAATTCCTCCCATGTCTGTCCATTGATACTATTATATTGGACTAGAATCCATTACTTCATTGCTAGAATACCTAGGCTAACATTAAACTGAGTATAACTCCCTTTATTTTGGCTTGGTTCTTGTGGATGGCTAGAAACAAAGCCAGGTTTGACAATGGCCTTATTCCTACTTCTAAGGTGGCAATAAATTGTAAAGTTTTCCTCTTCAAATTAATCTCTCTGAAGAACTTCCCTAATATTTGAACATCAACTTGGCATGGACTTACTTTCAAAATTATAGTCACTAAGGTGCTATGGAAAAGACCTTCTCAATCCTTTTTCAAGGCTAACATTGATGGTAGTTTCTCTTATTAGGAGGCTCGCATTGGGGGTGTTTTCAAGGATCACACGAGTGGCTGTCTTCTTTTCTTCTCCTCTTTCATATCAATCTTGGGCCGTTTGGAAGCTAAAATAGCTACTATGTTTTGGGTCATTATATTAGCCATTCTCAACAAATGGAACAATCTGCAAGTAGAAGTGGACTCATCCTAACTTTTAAAGGCCCTTACTACTGAAGGTGCTTTTCCTTAGCATATTTCACAATGGCTTAAGAAGATAAAGACTTTGAGGCCTCTCATTTTTATCCATTTCACCTTTATCTATAGAGAAGGCAACAAACCTGCCAATTGGTTAGCCAAACTTGGTCTCTAATTCTCCTTCCCCCTTTCTTTTTTTTCTCTTGGGTGGGGACCTTTTAAATGTCCCTTGCCATAAAGTCTGTAAATAAATTTTATGGGAATATATCTACCCTTTTGAGAATATATACATATATTGGATAGGATTCTGGTTAATGATCTTTGGTTGCAACATTTTCTCCATACTTCTGTCACTCATTTGAACATGACTGGCACTGATCATAGACCACTACTCATTTTCATTGAAGCTCCCCCTCATTCCCCAAATAGTCCTCCTCCTTTTAGGTACCTCAACCTTTGGTCTGATCATCTCTCCTTCACTGATTGTGTGTATCAGAACTGGGGTGGCATTTACCATGAAGATCCTTTATATAAATTATGGCTCCTGCATCTTAAAACTAGAAAAACTCCCAGAACTTGGGTTGGAATTCTTTTGGTAATGTCCTAATGAATGTGGAGACTGCTAAAAAGGAGGTAAGGGCCCTTGAAGTAGTTTTGCCTAACCAAGAAGATGAATTGAATTCTCTGATTACTGCATAAGAGAGACTCCTTACTGCCATTGATTGGCAGGAATCCTTCCTTTGCCAGAAAGCTACTATTTCTAAATTTAAAGATGGAGACAGAAACACTAAGTTCCATAATGCCTACATTAAATACAAAAGGAGATGCAATACTATTCATGGTATCCAAAATGCTAAGGGACACTGGATTCATGATAATGAAGCTATTGCAAAAAAAAATAGTAAAATTCTTTCACTAATTACTATCTCAGCCTCTAGCTGCCAGAACCCCTACTGATCCTAATATGTTCAGAGGAGAGCTCACCTACACCAGATCTCTCTCTTTGACCCACACTCTTAATGAGAACGAAATCTGGCAAGTTGTACAATCTATTGATAGTGTCAAGACAGCAGGTCCTGATGGGTTTACTATTGATTTCTACATGAAATCTTTGGACATTATCAAACAAGACATGATAAATGGCATACAGAGCATCTTCCAAGGAAACAACATCCCTTAGTATTTTTATGCCTCTTCTATGGTGCTTATCCCTAAACAAATAAATAAAAGAAACTGGAATCATTTTAGACATATCAGTCTTATCCCTGTGCTGATTAAGGTCATAAGCAAGATAATTGGGGCTAAACTCCCACCCCATCTTCAAAAGCTCATCAACACAAATAAGACTGCATTTGTCAAGGGAAGATCTATTGTAGATAATGCTTTCTTGGCCCAAGAACTCCTTTTAGATTTGGATAAGCATTGTAGAGGAGGAAACTTGATTTATAATTTGGACATTATGAAAGCTTATGATACTATATGCTAGGACTTCATTCTTGATATTCTGACAGTTAGGGGAATTACAAGGGATTTCTATGAACTTATTTCTAATTAGCTCAAACACAATGCACATTATGTTCTTATTAATGGCCACGCCTGGGGTTATTTTACTGCCACCAAAGGACTTCAACAAGGGGACCCTCTTTCTCCCACCATCTTCATACTGGCTTTGGACTACCTATCCAGAATGCTTGACAGCTGCCTACTCTCCAACTCCTACTTCAGGTATCACCAAAGATATAATATGGACTTATCCCATTTGATTTATGCTGATGACATAATGATTTTTCTAGTGCTAATAAAAATGCAGTGAAGAAAGTATCTAAGTGTCTCAATTTATTCCAACACCATTCTGAAATGTAATTCAATACCAGCAAATGTAACTTGATTTTCAGCAAGGAAAACTTCCTCCAGTATTAAAAACTGGATCCTGGATTATACTGAATTCTTAAAAGCACTGATCTCATTTAAATATCTTGGTGCTCTTCTTATCAAAGGCAGATCCAAACAAATTCAATTTGAAGAGGTTCTGGGGAAGCTTGCTGATCAACTTGCTAGCTGGACACACTTGTTTCTATCAAGTGGAGGTAGAATCACCTTATTGAAGAGCATCCTCACTATCTTCCCCTCCTACATCCTACAAATAATCACCATGAAGAAGAGTACTCAATTGTAGATGGAAAGGATGTGAAATAGATTTTTGTGGTCGTGACAAAAATAACAATTTCACTGGGTCATCTAGTAAAAGATTGCTAAACCTTTTATTATTGGTGGAAAAATCGTTGTAATAAGTGAATCTGTGTAAGATCTAGATAAAATTTAGGCAACAAGACTCATTGCAGGCAAAGTTCATTTTGGGGAAATATTGTAGAGAAAATCACCCAAAACTATTCAAGAGGAAGATAGGTGACTCCAGGATCTTGATTAACATGCTGAAAGCTAGAAGCATTCTTGAAGAGCTTTTCTTATTGAATCTTGAACAAAGAAAATTACATTTTTTGTTGGACCACTATTGTCCAAAAGAGATGCTGCATCCAATTTCTACTAAGCTTAACCACTTTCTCAAGGTTGCTGATTGCAGCGAAGGGGATCATTGGTCCATGCCCAAACTTATTTCTCTACTGGATGTTTCTTCTGCACTGAATATTTCTACTATGAAGTTTAATAAAACCAGGTAGGTTAAAATCAAATGGCAAGCCTACTCAAACCAGAGCATCACTAAGTACACTTATTCCAAACTAAAGAGTTTGAATGTTGTGTCCTGGGGTGGGGCCATTTGGAATAGATTTTTATCTCCTTCCATGTCCTTTTTCTCTTGGAGTATTTTCCAAAAACTTGTTCCAACTGATGACGTCCTTAAGATGAAGGGCTTGAGAGGGCCATCTAGATGCTAGTTATGTCAATCTACTGAATAATCCATCACACACTTATTTTTGGAGTGTGGTTTCTCACAAAAGGTTTGGGGAGAGCTCACTAAGAAGCTTCAGATGAACACCCTACATTTACATTGGTATCATTTGCACTCTTGTTGGATCAGTTGGACTGTTACAAAGGCTCGTTCTATCCCCTTCATTGTCTCCGGGTTCCTTAAGATGGCAAGAAATCAAATGAAATTTGAGGAGGGTAAACCCACTGCTAGTTTAGTGGCTACGAACTGCATATCCTATCTGCTTAAACTTATTAAACATAAGGCCTTCCCTTAGATATGTACCGTTAAATTGGCCTAACCTACAACCTTGTCCAAAATCATCAAAGTACAACGGAAACCTCCTTTCCAGCCTTTTGTTAAGGTGATACTGATGGCAGCTTCTCTAATCTTAGCTTTGGGGTGGGAGGTATCCATAGGAACCAAAATGGCAAGTGTCTATTATGCTTCTATGCACCTACTAGGGTTGAAGTGTTCATGAGGCTAAAATTATTGCAGTATATTGAGCTATTAAATTGGCTTGTATGTCCAATTGGAGTCACATGTGGGTGGAGGTTGACTACTCAAGTCTGCTGATGTTATTAAATGGGGCTGAAGCCCCCTCCTAGAGACTCTCTCAACGGTTGTAGAAGATCAATTCCAGTAAATCCTCTCTTATGGTTCAAAATTCCTTTATATATAAGGAAGGAAACTGTCCAGCTAGAAGAGGCCTCTCTGCTACTGTAACACATGTCTCCACTCCTAGTTTTCCTCTTAGAGGGTGACCTATTGGAAGTTCCCCATCTAAGAATTGTATTTGTATCTTTGATGAAATAAAATTCTTTCTTATATATATATATATATATATATATCTATATATATTCTAATGAGAGACTCCTTGCACAAATCAGCTACCAGGAATCTTTCTTAAAACAGAAAGCAGTTGCCTTTCAATTCACTTATGGGGATAGAAATATAAGATACTATCATGCTTGTATTAACTACAGGAGGAAGTGCAATATGATTCTCAACATTAATAATATCAATGGTCAGAAACTGACCAATGTCGATGATATTGCTTGTGATGTAGTACAATACTTCCAAAATTTGTTTACGAGCAATCAGTCTGACAGAAGCCCAATTGATGCAGATATATTTTCTAACTATCAACATTATGTTCAAAGATTAAATCTCACTAATATTCTTTTGGAAGATGAGATAAAACTTGCCTTAGACTCCATTGATGGTCTTAAAGCTGCTGGGCCAGATGGATATACCTCAACATTTTATAAAGCCACATGGAACAGGACCAGTAAAGATATTATGCAAGCTATTCAAAATTTCTTTTTTGGTGTGGATTCTCCTAGATATTTTAGTGCCTCTACCATCACTTTGATACCAAAGAACCAAAAAAGAAAAACTTGGTGGGATTACAGGCTAATCAGTCTAACTAATGTGATCTCCAAAATAATCAGCAAAATCATTATTTTTTAGATTCAACCACGTCTCCAATATCTCATTAGTGACTACCAAGTGGCTTTCATTAAAGGGAGAAATATTACTAATAATATTCTACTTGCCCAGGAACTCCTATTATACCTTGACAGAAATTGTAGAGGAGGAAATGTCATTTTCAAGCTTAATATAAGCAAAGCATATGATACCATCAGATGGGAATTTATTCTTGACATTTTGTCTACTAAAGGTTTTAATGAAAGTTTTATCAATTTGATTCACAGATGGATGAATTGCAATGCTAACTCAATTTTGATTAATGGCAAGTGTCATGGCTTCTTTAATGCTACCAGGGGCATCAAGCAGAGAGACCCTTTGTCTCCAACAATTTTCGTTCTTGCTCTGGACTATCTTTCTAGACAACTGAATAAGTTGTTTAATAACTCACCTCATTTGACTTATCACCACAGATCTAATATCCTTATAAGCCATTTAGCTTATGTTGATGATATTATTATCTTCTCTAATGCTTCCAAAAATTATGTCAGGAGAATACATAAGTGTCTACTACACTTCCAACATACTTCAAGTATGGCTCTTAACCAATAGAAATGTCAATTCATTGTTAACACTAACTCCACCTCTCAAATCAAGAACTAGATTTTTGATTATACTGGATTCATCCATGCTAATCTCCCTATTAAATATCTTGGAGTACAACTACTCAAAGGCAGAACCAGACAAACACAATTCCAGGAAGTCATTGATCAAATCAAAGAACAAGTAGAGAATTGGACTAACTCCTTCTTGTCCAATGGTGGGAGGATCACTATTTTGAGGAGTATTTTGATTGCAATGCTTTCTTATGTCCTCCAAATGTTCTCCATGCAAAAGGGTACACAAGTAGCTATTGAAAGGATTTTCAACAATTTTCTCTGGTCAGGTCAAAGGAAATAATTCCACTAGCTCTCTTGGCAGAAGTTATGCAAACCTTTGCAGGCTGGTGGGCTTGGCTTTACAGACTTCCAACACCTGGGTTTCATAAACCTTTACAAATTGTGGAATAGATTCAGGGCCCAGGATAATATTTGGGCAAGGTTTTTGAAAGGGAAATATTGTAGAACTGTGCATCTTGTATTGTTAACCAAAAAATTGAGGGATTCCAAATTATGGACCAAACTATTGAACATCAGAAATCAAGCTGAGGAACTTTTCCTATGGGAACTGGGAGATGGACAAGTTAATTTTTGATTAGATAATTGGGTTAGCAATGAGGAGAAGCCTGAGTACTTTACCCCCAACCCCAACTATAATTGTTAGGTAAGAGATTATTGGTCAGCTAATCAGTGGAACTACAGAATGCTTAACACTGTTCTATCTAGTGAACTTGTTAGATGGGTTAAGGATACTCCCTTCTCATCTAGTTCCAAACACAGAATTATTACTAAACATGCTTACTCCCAGAAATTATCTACCTACATTTATCATCACTTCTTTATATGAATCAGATGCCTTGGGGAAAAGCCATTTGGCATAAACTCCTAACCCCTTCTATGTCCTTCTTTTGTTGGAGACTGTGGAACTCCTTGCATCCTACTGATGACATTTTAAAGATGAAAGGGTTGAGAGGGCCTTCTATCTGCCCATTATGTTATGCTACTAAAGAAACCTTGGACCACTTATTTTTCTCTTGTGATTTCTCCCAAGAAATTTGGTCAGGTTTACTCAAGCTTCTGAATATTGATACTTATTATGTAAGTTGGCTTAAGTTTTTTACTTTTTGGGAAGATTAGCATAGCAACAAGCTTTTGGTGATCCCTTGTATTGTGGCTTGGTTTATATGGATGTGCAGAAATCATATCAAATTTGATGAGCAATTTTCAGGGTCATATTCTGTGATACTTAACTGTGTCTCTTATATTCAGAAATTGATCAAGTTTCACCATTTCCCCAATGTAATAAAAAATTGGACCTCTGACAAAACTAATTTTCTTCCACACTCTTCCAAATTAATCTTTAGAGCCCCCTCCTACTGGTTGGTTGAAGGTCAACACTGATGGTAGTTTCTCAAATGGTTATGCTGGCATTGGGGGAGTCTTCAGGAACTATCATGGTACCCTCATACTGTATTTCACTACTCCTGTTATGGCACTTGATGCTTTGGAGGTTGAATTCAAAGCTATTTACTGGGCCATTAGAATTGCTTGTTACTGTCATTTGGGCCATTTGCTTGTGGAAACTGACTCTACTGTTTGCATTAACATTTTACTCCATGATGAAACTTCTCCCTGGAATATAATCATGTGGAATAGACAGCTGAATGCCCTCTTACACAGCTGCATGGTGAAATTTAACTACATTCCTAGGGAGGGCAATTGTCCAGCACATTGGCTAGCCTCCCAGGGTAGGAACACTGAACAGTCTTATGTTAGGAAGGCACTTACACCAAACTTAAAATTTCTTCTGACTGGGATAATATGGCACTCCCCTACTTTAAGACCATGTAACTTTTTTATAATAGTAGATATAATTGTGAAGCTAATGAGATATATATAGATATATAATACATATATCTCCTTACTTTGTCTCCTTACTTTGTTTGGTGTAGCTACTATATATATGTGTCCATATATATATAGAGCATGTAGGTTTTTTCTGCTTTCCTTTTCTTTTGGGAGGGCTTATTTCCCCAATACTTGTAACCCCCTTTGGCTATTAACATGTAAGGAGCCTTAGTTGTTTTTTCCTGGTAATATATATATATATATATATATATATATACATATAATATTTTTTCTGTGTGAGATTA
>NW_018165639.1:69248-71018 GCF_001263595.1 Phalaenopsis equestris
TATGCAGACTTACAAGTATATATATATATATATATATAAATATAATCCTTTATATAATATGAAGATAAGGAATGGCCAAACTATCCCCATGTAATAGAAAAGCTAACTGAGATGAAGGGGCAATTCCAACTGAAACTTGTTCTGTATTCCTCCCCATGGAAGCCAAACAATGAGCTGGACCATTGCCTTCTCTGTGTATATGATTAAATTTCACTCTTCCATTGTTCAAGAATTGCTTAAGTTTATTTAGCCACCTAAGAATATGCCAAGGAGGAGCTTCTTCATTTTGTAGTATTCTGACACAAGTGCTAGAATCAGATTCTACTATTACGTAGTTGATCTTACAATGATAAGAAAAAATTATGGCCCAATAGATTGCTATCATCTCTATCTCCAGCGCATCATAAGCCCAAGTTGGGAAAGAATAGAAAAAAATACACTTCCCTTGGGAGTTTCTAAAAACTCCCCCAAAAATAGAGGACACCCCAGTAAAGCTTCCGTTAGTATTAACCTTCTGCCAACCTGAGGGAGGAGGGGTCCAAGGAACTAATTCTAGCTCGAAAATCTATTTAAATTTTCCACCAGGCACCCAGTTATAAAATAGATTAGGGAACTACTGGCGTTTAATAATTTCTTGGATATAGGAAATGTAACTGAAAACCACAGACTTACCCAAAAGCTTAATATTTTCAAACTTAGATTGATTTCTACACATCCAGATAAACTAGGCAACTATAGAAGGAATAATCAGCAAATTAGCTTCTTATCAGTCCTTCCAACAACATAAAAATTTATCTCAACTGACTTTAAGAGCATCAATTTTTAGCTGTTTCAACAGTTCAGACCCAATCCTTTAAGAAAAATCACAAGAGAAAAATAAGTGTTCTAAACTCTCTTCTTCAGCATTACATAGGTAACAGCAAGAGGGCCCCTTTAGTCCTTTCATTTTCAGGATATCATCAATAGGAAGCAATGACTGTCATAGTTTCTAGCAGAAAAAGGACATAGAAGGTGTTAACCACTTACCCCAAATTGCTTTCTCCCACACAACAGGTTGCCACTTCTAGAATTTTTGAAAAATATAAGCTGAAAGTTTTTTTGAGGGAGCTTGTTTGGTAATGAGTTTGTATTTTTTATCAGGAAAAATGGAGGTATTCTTCACCCATTGCACTTGTTCATCATTTAAAATGGTATTCAGAATTCTGCAATTCCATTGATCGTCTGACCAATACTCCTTCACCTTAGTTAGATAATTGGGGTTGGAGGTGGAACAAGTCGGCTTTTCCCCATTCCAAATCCACTTATCTAACCAAAAAATAATTTGCCCCTCTCCTAACTCTCATATAAAAAGGCCTTCAGCTTGAGTTATGACATCCAATATATTTGTCCAGAGCCTGGAATCCCCTAATTTTTTAATAGCAAGATTTGGGTGAATAGACCAGTAGTACTTCCCTTTCATATAAGGAGCCAATAGGATGTCTTGGGCCCTAAATTTTATCAATAATTTGTAAAGATTTATGAAGCTGAGGTGTTTTAAGTCATTAAAACCCAATCCACCAGCATGAAGTGTCTTACAAAGTTTTTGTCAGGATAGTCAATGAAATTGTTTCTTCTGTCCAGCCCATAAGAATTTATTAAAAATTCTTCCTAACAAAGCTTGAGTTCCATTCTTCATAGTGAACATTTGAAGGCCATAAGAAGGGATATATATATATATATACATACAGAGAGAGAGAGAGAGAGAGGACTCTAATATTAATGTACATAGAG
>NW_018165639.1:71050-151562 GCF_001263595.1 Phalaenopsis equestris
TATATATATATCAACATGGTGGAGGCTGGTGGTGGTGCTCTGCTAGGGTTTCCGGCGGGATGAAGACTAGAGGAAGCTGGCTGAGCATTGAAACTGAAGAAGTGAGCTATGTAGTACTCTCCTCTTCTTAGCCTTCACATTGGTGGTTCATCTCTTCATCCATACTTTCCCAGGTTTGGAGCTTCAAAGGTGGTACTGTTCCATTGAGTAAATATTGCTTTTGTTCACTTGGAACCTGTGGAAAGTTTTCTTCCCACATCTCTCTAGTTGCTAGTTTACTTTCTGGATGCCTAACTGAGTTAGGCTTTACTGCTCTTGGTTACCTCTCTACTTTGTTGTGGGTTCTCTGCATTTTTACATCTAGTTCCCGGCTTCTGGTTTCAAGCAGTTTCTTTCTTCCTTGGTGATATAGTTTCTTTTTACAATAGTATTTACTGGTTTTGACTGGTATAGAGAGAAGTTTTTAACTTCATTTTTGGGTGTCTCACTTTGGCCACACCTACTGATGTCTCTACTGATTCTCAATGGACCAAAGCTAAATATGCAAGTGTAGTTAGAATGACCAATGTTATATTACAAGATAATGATAAACTGGTATTCTCTCAAAAATTCCATGACACAGCAGCTGGTAAGGGGAATTCTCCTTGTATTCACCCACTTGGATTAAAGGAGGGGGAAACTACTGTGTTTTTTTTTTCTGACAGGGATATTGCCTCACTCAATTTAGAAGTAAAATTTACATTAGTGGGTAAATTCCAATTGGGGCACCCAAAAATGGAGCTTGTAAGAAGCTATTTTGAATCTCTAAAGCTTATTGGGAATCGAAAATTAGATTAATGGATGGTAGACATCTTCTAATCCAATTGTCTGTGGAGGAAGATTATGCAAGGCTTTTTGCTAAGCAATCTGTTGTAAGTGCAGGGACCACCATGAAAAAACTGAAATGGACCTAATATTTTGATCTAAATAAGGAACCCCCTGTGGTTCCTTTTTGGTGTAAATTTCCTGGCCTCCCCCTTCCTTTTTTTAAGCTAAATGCTCTCTTTAATATAGGTAGAGCATTAGGCAGACCACTGAAGGTGGACACCCACACAAATAACAAAGCAAAACCTGCACTTGCTAGAAATCAAGTAGAAAGAGATATCACCCTCCCAGAGTTAAATAAAATTCAGATAAGTTCTGATACTGAAGGATTTTGGCAGGATATTGTAGCTAAGCAAAAACCATAATATTGAAAACATTGTAAAATGTTTGGCCACACTGTGGAGAGGTTTTATAGGCTACACCCTCCCCCTAGAAGGAATGCTACTAGGGTCACAAGGACCAAGGCGTCTCTCTGCTCAGACCTGAGGTATCAATGCTGAAGAAAGCATTCAAGGCAAGCATATTGAAATTAACAGGATCAGTCCCAATAACAGTATTGAAAAACTCCCCCAAATAAATATTGCTAATTCTCCATCAGGAGGCCCTTTAGGAGAGCTATCTGATTCCCCTTCTTACAGAAATACAAAGGATTATCCACTAAGATCCATAAGAAAAGAAGTGAATGAAGTTATCATGATTACCCCTTCATCCTCTAATCCTGATGACTTAGGAGGTTCAATTCATACAAACGTTTTTGAAAAAGTACCTGAGGAAAATATAATTTCTGATTTGCAGCAGACACTTGAAGAAGATTGGCAAGTACAAAAAGCAAGGAGAAAGAAAAAATAAGCAACAGAAGTACATAAATTGTAACAAGGGACAAACTTTATGAAGATAGAAGGAAAAGTGAGAGAAAATAATGGCTCTCCAACCAAAACTCATAGAGAAAGAACCAGATCAAGAACACAACCATCTCTTCACCCTCCCCCCTAATCAATGACTAATTTACTATGCTGGAATATTAGGGGGATGGCTCATCCCTTATCCCTCAAAAGAGTTCTACACCTTAACCTTAAATATAAACTTTGGTGTGTAGCTATTCTTGAACTTATGGTTCACAAAAATTATCAAAAACTGATAAAAAAAAAATTTTAGGTTTCACTCACTTTGCTAATACTAACAACAAAATATGGATCTTTTGCAGAAAGGAAATCAGATGGACCATTTTAATTAACCTTCAACAATTTGTTCACTTCTCTTTTAATATGAATGGCCATTTGGGTTTTGCTACCATAATATATGCAGGATGTACAAAAGATGATAGAAAACAGCTGTGGAATTGTTTACAAAATATCAGCCAACAGATGACCTCTCCCTAGTTGGTTGGGGGGATATCAGCTATATCACTTCCTTCTCTGAAAAATCAGGTGGTAGGGCCCCAAATCTATTAAAAATGAACACCTTTAGTGACAACATCAATAATTTTGGTTTTTTTTGACTTGGGGTACAAGGGACCTTCCTTCACATGGAGAAGGGGTGCTATTTGGGAGAGACTTCATAGGTTTATGGTGAATGATACTTGGTTCACTCACTTCCTTCTCACTTTTGTTACTCATCTTAGTCTTGCAATCTTTGACCATAGGCCACACCTAATAAGCATTTCCTCTTCTGAAACTACCTCCCCTCCCCCTTAGATACCTAAACATGTGGTCATCTTATCCCTCCTACAATAATTTCATTTTTGAACTATGGAAAGGCATCTCTCATCCCGCCCTCTAATCAAACTCAGCTTGCTGCAAATTAAATCTAGGAAAGCACTTAGGAAGTGGAGTTGGGAATTTTTTGGAAATGTACTCACTAATGTGCATACTGCTGAAAAAGAAGTGACTAGATTAGAACTAGAAGAACAGAAAGGAAATGTGGTGGAAAATGAACTTCTAACTGCCTAACACATTCTACTCACTGCTATTGATTATCAAGAGCAATTTTTAAAACAAACGGCTTCAATGAATATCTTCACTGATGGGGATAGAAATACCAAATTCTATCATGCCTACATTAACTATAAGAGGAAGTGCAATAAAATCCATTCAATCCAAAAATGCTAAGGGCAATTGGCTCCATGATAATATTGACATTGCCAATGTGCTATCAACTACTATAAAAATCTTTTAAACCAAGTGCAACACATCAAAATTCCAGTTAATAAAAATTACTTCTCTGTTGAGCTGAACTACACCTCCAATCTTAAACTCACTGATCTCCCCAACGAAAAAGAAATTTGGGAGGCTATAAACTTCATTAGTAGCACTAATACAGCTGGCCCAGATGGTTTCACTGCTGATTTCTACAAGAAATCCTAAGATACTATAAAATCTGATGTTATTGCTGCTTTGGTAAGTTTCTTTAAAGGAGACAACCTCCCTCATTACTTTTATGCTTCCTCTTATGTCCTTATTCCCAAATCTGAAATTCAGAAAACTTGGAACCATTTCAGGCCAATATGTCTGACCACTGTCCTCAGCAAAGCTATTAATAAAATTATTATCAATAGACTTCACCCTCATCTTGATTATTTGATCAAACCCAATCAAACTGCTTTTGTGAAGGGGATGTCTCTTATAGATAATACTCTACTTGCACAGGAACTACTGCAGGATCTAAACAAACATTGCAGAGGAGGTAATCTTATCTAAAAATTGCGGTGATTAAACTTTGAGTTGAGGAAGGCTTATGACACTATCAGTTGGGAATTTATTTTGGACATTCTTTCAGCTAGAGGTTTTAAGCCTGATTTCTGTCAACTTATACAAAGATGGTTATGCAAAAATTCATGCAAAAATTCTCACTCCACTCACTCCATTCTCATTAATGGACAAGGTTGGGGGTCTTTTACTGCTGTCAGAGGTCTGAAGTAAGGGGATCCTCTATCCCCCAGTATATTCATCCTTGCCATTGACTATTTGTCTAGAATGCTTGATGCTTTCCTCCTAACTCAAAGCTACTCCAGATATTACCACAAATCTAACATAGTCATCTCCCATTTACTGTATGTTGATGATATTATGTTGTTTTCAAGTGCCCATAGGAATTCAGTGATGAAAGTTTTCTTGGCCTTCAAAAGTTTCAATCACATTCAGGAATGTACTTCAATCCTGAAAAATGTCACCTGATTTTTAATAAGAATTCTTCCCCTAACTGTAAGCAATGGGCTTCCAACTACAATGGCTTTTCATGTACCCAATTTCCTATCAAATATTTAGGAGTCCTTCTTCTTACTGGCACAACTAAAAAAATATAGTTTGAGGAAGTTCTTAACAAGATATCCTCAGTTCTCACTAGTTAGACTTAATCTTTTTTATCAAATGGTGGAAGAATAGCGCTGTTGAAGAGTATCCTCACAACCTTTCCTTCCTATATTTTATAGATGAAAAATATCAAGAAAATTACACAAATTTAGTTAGAAATAGCTTTTAACAAATTTTTGTGGTCTGGAAAAAGACAACAAAAACACTGGGCCTCTTGGCAGAAGGTGGCTAAACAATAGTTGGCTAGGGGTATTGGCTTCAAGGGATTGAACCAACTACTTCAAATTAATCTGTGTAAAATTTGGATCAAATTCAGAGCTCAATCCTCATTATGGGATAAATTCATGTGTGGTAAATACTGCAGGGAACAACATCCCACCCTTGCTGTTAGGAAAATTGGTGATTCAAAAACTTGGGTGAAGATGCTAAAGATAACACAAACTGCTGAAGATCTCTTTCTTTGGGATTTGGGAAAAGGGGACATCAGTTTTTGGCTTAATCATCGGTGCCCCCAAGACTAGCTGTCACCACTTTCTACTGCCCCAAACCCTGAACTCAAAGTAGCTGACTTTTGGGAAGGCAATAATTGATCCATTCTAAAACTGCCTAATATTCTGCATGTTCATTCTGTCAAAAAAATTGCCAGCATAATGTTTAATAGAAATAAAGCTGATAAAACTATTTCGCATGCCTACTCTAATCAAAGTCTCACTAAAGCTATCTACTCAAAACTCTATTGTTGGGAGCAGATGTCTTGGGGAGCTATTGTTTGGAATAAATACTTATCCCCCTCAATCTCTTTTCTCTGCTGGAGGATTTTTCAGAGCCTGCTACCAAAAAATGATATACTCAAATTAAAAGGGTTGAGGGGTCCCTCCAAATGTTGGTTATGCCTGCAAGAGGAGGAATCCCTGCCACACTTTTTTTAAGAGTAGTTTTGTTCAGAAAGTTTGGCACCAGCTCTTATCACATCTGAATATTAATGTGGTCAATCTTACTTGGGATATATTAAATACTTGCTGGTAGAACTAGCAAAAGTCTAATTATGCTCCAATACCTTTCATTATGGCTTGGTTCATATGGATGACCATAAATAAGGCAAAGTTTGAAGACACCATACCTAATATTGAAAAGATAGTAAGAAATAGTGTTACATACTTACATAAGATGATCAAGTTCAAAAGGTTCCCTAATATCTCCAAGTCTTATTACTCAGCGAAGGTCTCTCCTATACAAATCTATAAAGTTTTTTGGAAACCCCCTGAGAGAAATACTGTAAAGATTAACACTGATGAAAGTTTTACTAAAATGGGAGATCGTGTGGGGGTGAATTTACAGAAATCATCTTGGTAATTGTCTGTTGTACTTCTATACTCCTGCAATGGCTTCTGATGTCACTGAAACTGAACTTATTGTTGTTTATTGGGCCCTAACACTTGCTATCAAGATTGGTTAGTACCACTTATGGGTGGAAGTGGATTCTACTGTTATTCTCAATTTTTTGGGTGCTGAGGAAGGGCCACCATGGCATCATTCTTTTTGGATTCAAAATATTATAGAACTAACCTCCCAGCTTCAAATCACTTTTACTTTTATTTAGAGGGAAGGAAACAAACCTGCAAATTGGCTTACCAAATAAGGTCTCAGCTGTAATAATATATCTGTTTCAGCTTACCCTCCCCTCCACTTCACTTCCTATTGCAGGGAGATAAGATTGATGTCCCACACTTCAAAATTGTCAACCAAAAAGATCAAAGGAGATAGTGATTTCCATGCTGAAGTTTTTTCTGAGTTTATTTTTTCCTCAATTTGTTTGTGTGGTTCCCCTAATGTCTTTCGGCCTCTCTTATGTTTTTTGCCCAAAGTTTTTTTTTTATTTTCTTGTATTGATGTTAAGCCGTTGGGAGGTGTGTTGAATCCTCTTTGTGTGGAGTTAACGCCCTTCCCCAATTTATGCCATGTAACTTTGCTTTTAATTCAACATGTAGGGACCCACTAGCTACTCCTTTTTGCAATATATATATTGCTTTTCTTTGGTTCATGTTGAGACTTTGGATTTTAGTATTTTTTTATGGACTTCTCTTATTAATTTAATTTTGATGCTTCATCCGACTACTATTCCCCTGGATACCAACATCCCATGGTCTAAAGCCACTTATGTTGATATCTTGGGAAAAGGTTATGACACCATTAAAAACTTTGAGAACCTAGTGCTTCCAAAATTTTATCTTGATGTTGTTAATGCTAAAGAGGACTGTACTTTTATTGAACCTCTGGGTAGAAATGAAGGAAAGCTAACAGCTTTCTTCTCTAATGCAGAAATCCAAACTCTCTCAGATACTTCCAAATTTACACTAATTGGGTGATTCCAATTTGGCCATCCTGAGATGGAGGCCATCAAAAAATACTTTGATGATTTGAAACACATTGGTGCTTGGAAGGTAGGCCTTGTGAATGGTAGACATGTCATAATTCAACTCACAAGAGAAGAAGATTATGCAAGCTTATTTGTCAAAAAAAATTTAAATTTGCATGGTGTAACCATGAAATTATTAAAGTGATCCACTGATTTTGATCCTAATCAGGAACCTCCTATAGTTCCCATATAATTCAAACTACCTAGTTTAAAATTACATTTCTTTAATCACCAAGTTATTTTCATTATTGAATAAGCCTTGGGGAAGCCCATGAAACTGGATTTCCCTAAATTTAACATCTCTAAACTCTCTGCGGCTAGAATTTTAGTAGAAAGTTAAATTACACTACTTGATGTGAAGGAAATTTTTTTAGGTACAACCCATAATGGGTATTAGTAGAAGATTGTGGTGCAATAAAGACCATATTATTTTCACCATTGCAAATTTTTTTAACACAGTGATGGAAGTGTTTTAGATTACATCCCAATATTAAAAAACAACCTACTAATCATGAAAAGGCCTCTATTGATGATTACCAAGAAATTCCTTTTGCAGAGTGTGCACCAGCACTCCCAAAGGTGACACTGAACAACTCAAACAACCCCTCTAATTCAGATCCAATCCTTATCATTGACTACTTCTTGAATAACACATTTTTAGAAGATCATATTGGGCCAGCAATATATGAAGAGCACAATCAATTGGAAGCAGCAGAACCTAGCAATGGTATAGTTATTCCCTCTGCAAAACTTAATAATGCTCCTTGTAGTGGGCCTAAAATTTGTGTCGGGGGTTCCTTTGAGGATAACACTTTACAACAAGTGATTGTTGATCGTGATGAGGAGTGGCAGATTCATAAGGTTAAGAAGAATAAAAAAGGAATGTTGGAATTGAAGAACCTACAGGATGATGGCTTGGTTGGAGGAAGCTCTGTCAATTTGATGATGGATTCCCTCTCCAAAAATAGGAGAAGGAGTAAGCACCATTATAATGATTAATCTAATTTGTTGTAATTTTAGGCCACTGGCTCATCCTAGGTCCTTAATAGACTCCTTCACCTTGATAGGATGTACAAGTTTTGGTGCATTGTTATTCTTGAACCCATGGTCATTAAAAACCCCATAGAACTACCAAAAAATTTCTTGGTTTCCAACGATACTCCAATATAAAAAATAAGATATAGTTACTGTGTATACATGAAGTGGACTGGCAGATTCTAGTGGATCACCCACAATTTATTCACCTATCTTTTAACCTGGCTGATCGTACTGGTCACGCCTCCTTCATTTATGCTGGTTGCACTAATTTTGGAAGAAAATAGATTTGGCAGGAGCTAATGTTGATTATCCAAACAATGTCAACCAAATTGCTATTTAGTAAGGATTTCAACTGTTTGGCTTCCCCTTGTCAGAAATCTGGAGGGAGACCCCCAACCATCAACTCAATGACACTCTTTAATGATAACATTATGCTTTTTAGGTTACAAAAATTGGGTTTTATTGGTCATCTGTTTACTTGGAAAAGAGGCAATTTATAGGAGAGATTGGATAGAATGTTAGGAAATGATGCTTGGCTTTCATATTTTCTCCACACTACTGTTCTTCACTCCTCTATGGTAGGTTCTAACCATAAACCGCTCATCATTTCTATTATTGGTACCTAAAATAAATTTAAATCCTCATTCAGATACTTAAGATGTTTGGGCCTCCCATCCATAATTTGTGAATCAAGTAGCCAGTATTTGGAACAGTTATCAAAATGACAAACCTTGGTTAAGCTTTGGGTGCTAAAAAATAAATTTGGTTAGCAATTAAAACACTGGAAATGGTCAGTTTTTTGTAATGTACACAACAAAGTGAGTGTTTCTGAAGAATTGGAATTAAAGTTGGAACAATAATTAGCTAACAATATGATATTTGAAGCAGACTTGTACTCTGCCAATGAAGATCTCCTAACTGCCATCAACCAGCAGGAACAATTTCTTATACAGAAAACTTCCAAGACCAAAATTTGTGAAGGGGACAAAAACTCTAAATATTTTCATGCTTGTATTAATTACAGAAGGAAATGTAACATTATTCATAAAATTAGTGATTCAACTTGGAAGTCGATGACTTATCCTAACCAAATTGCTTCTGATGTTGTGGACCATTTCCAAGCATTACTCACTCAACCTCTTGGTTGCAGACGGCCGGTTAATCCTATCCTGCTTTCCTCTGAGAAAGACTACACCAGTAAATTAAATCTAACTAACATCACTCAGAATGAAGAAATTAAAGTAGCTCTTGACTCCATTGACAGTAGTAATGTGGCTAGCTCTAATGGCTACACGGCTGATTTTTACAAGAAGGCATGGCATATTGTTAAACTTGAAATCATTTGGGTAGTTCAAGAATTTTGTAAGGGGGTGAATCCCACAGATTATTTCATAACTTCAACCATAATTCTTATACCTAAAAAGAACTAATGCATAGTCTGGGACCAATTCAGACCTATCAGCCTTACTAATGTGGTTACCAAAATCATCAACAAGCTGCTAGTATTCAGACTCAAACCTCTCTTAGATCAACTGATTAGCCCAAACCAAACTGCATTCATCAAAGGCAGAAATATTTTGGATAATGTATTGTTGGCTCAAGAAATGATCCTGGATATTGATAGAAAATGTAGATGGGGTAATGTCATCTTCAAACTGGACATCAAAAAAGCTTGTGACACTATTCATTGGGGGTTTCATCTTCAAACTGGACATCAAAAAAGCTTGTGACACTATTTATTGGGGGTTTCATTAAGAAGGTACTGCAGGCTAGAGGCTTCCCTACTAACTTCATTGCAATGATTATGAGATGGCTAAGTAATAAATCTCACTCTATTTTGATCAATGAGCAAACTCATGGTTTCATCGAATCCTCTGTGGGGATTAAACACGATGATCCCCTCTCCCACACTATCTTCATCCTAGATTTTAACAATTTAATAAAAATGTGAAATCTGCTCTCTCAGACATCACCCCACATCCAATTCAACAATAAATCCAATAATGCTATCAGTCACCTCTCCTAAGTTGATAGCATTATACTATTCTTTAAAGCTACCAAACCTGTAGTTAAACTGATCTATCAATACCTGCAAAATTTTCAAGTCAGCTCTGGGATGCTGTTTATCACATAGAAATGCCTCATACGGTTCAGTAGTTGGGTGAAAGCACCATTTAAAAATTAAATATCCAACTACACAAGGTTTAGCATAAATTTAAATCCTTTAAGGTACTTAGGAGTACAATTAATTAAAGGAAGAACCAGACAAACACAATTTGATGAGTTTGTTACTAAGATCCATAATCAACTCAGCTCCTGGACAAATTCCTTCCTAGATAATGGGGGAGGATCACTTTGTTAATGCATGTCTTATTATTCTTCCAATCTTATATCCTTTAAATGGCTATGCTGATAAAAAGGTACTCAACAACAGTTAGAAAAATGCTTTATTAGTTTCATTTGGTTGGGTAGAGAAAATAGGTTCACTGGACTAGTTGGAATAGACTATGTAAACCTCTACAAAATGGTCGACTTGGGTTTACAAGCTTTAATCATCTTAAACATTTCAACTTCTGCAAAATTTGGATATATTTTAGATCCCAATATTTTATTTAAGCACAATTCTTGAGGGCTAATTGCTGTAAAGATCAACACCCTTCCTTGGTCTCTACCAGGCGGGGTGACTCTAGAATTTGGTCTAGTACGGTAAGGGTGAAGCTCCAGGCTGAGAATTATTCATTTGGGAGTTTGGAGTAGGTGATATCAATTTTTGGTTAGATAATTAGAATTTTGAGGGGAAATTTTCTAATTCCCACCTATCCCCCATCAATTTAAATTTCAACGTTTCAGACTGTTGGAATGGTGGTCATTGGAACCTTCAAACTTTACATCATATCCAGGAAAGTTCTCAAATTAGAATGATTATCAATATTTTTGTAGACACCTCAAAGAAGGACATAATCATCATAAAAAGGAGCTTCTCCCAATCTACTTCTGCTTATATTTATAGTCAATGTGACCAGGGACAGAAAATCTTATGTGGGAAGTACATTTGGGGAACTTTTTTCTCTCCCTCCATGTCCTTCTTCTGTTGGAGATTGGTTTCCAAAATCCTTCCTATTGATAATACATTGAAAATTAAGGTCTCAGAAGTTTATCCTACTGTGTTTTTTTGTGAACAAGAAGAAGAATCGCTCTGTTATCTATTCTTTAGCTGTCCTTTTGTCCAAAATGTATGGAACTTTATGCTAGCTCAGAGCAATATCCAAACTTCATCTCTCACATGAAAAAACTTCCACACCTGTTAGACCGAATGGAACAAGATCAATCTCTTAACCATTCCTTGCGTGGTGGCCTGGTTTGTATGCATGGCAGAAATCAACTCAAGCATGAGGAGAAGCCACCATGGTTTAAAGTGGTTTCTACCAACTATCTGTTTCATATTGAAAAACTTATCAAGTTTAAGCATTTTCCTGATATCAGCTATCTGAGGATGAGACCAAGGCTTCAACTCCACCACAATCAATTGGTATATTGACATAAACCTGATTTGGGTTGTATTAAAGTGAACACTGCTAGCAGCTTCCTTAATTTTGATGTTAGGATTGGTGGGGCCTTCAGGGACTGGCAGGGCAGTTGCCTTCTATTTTTCAATCTCCTATTACTATCACAGATGCTTTGGAAGCTAGAACTCTTGCTATACATTGGGCTCTTATCATTGCTAGTAGGTGCAAATTCAAGCAGTTGATCATTTAGTCTGACTCAAATACAGTTTAACATACTCAATCATTAGCTAGAATGCCCAAGGCATATAATGATATGGATTAAAAAGATTCAATAGCTGGCACCTCAACTCAGTTCCAGATATCATTTTATACATAGGAATGGAAATAGATCTGCCAAAGATACCCCCATTAAGAAGGAGGGCAAAGATACCCCCATTTGGAAAAATTTCTATAATATAACTCCTTCAAAGCTATTGTATTTGAATATATATTTTCGTGAAAAATGGTGGTGGGGTAAAATTATTTGGAATAATTTTCTAAATCCCTCTATCTCTATTTTCTTATGGAGATTTTTCTTTAGTGTGCTTCCTCTTGATGATATTCTTAAACTTAATAGGTTGAGATTTTCTTCACAATGTCATCTATGCAAGAATGAAGAGGAATCGATGATGCATCTTATCTTCCAGTGTTATTATGCTAAATAAATTTGGAATACATTGGGAAAACACTTCCATATTAATTGGCATGATTGTAATGATATCAAAAGCTACCTTTTAAAGTGGAGGGTGCAGATAGGATGGATTCCAAAATTCCAAATTAGCTAGCTTCCCTTTATTGGTGATTTGGTTTATTTGGGTGGCAAGGAATCATCATAAATATCAAAATTTGGTTTTGTTCCCGACTAATATGGTTGCTTATATTCTTTCTTATTATTCCATGCTTATCGTAATTTGGGGTTGAATGTTGATTTACATCCGCCAAAGGTGGGTAAGATGGCCACTATTATTAAGTGGCAACCCCCTCCTAAAGGCTGGATCAAAGTGAATATTGATGGAAGTTGGAATTCCAAGGCAGTGGGAGCTGGAGGTGTTTTTAGAGATTATTTAGGCTTGTGCAGATGTTTCTTTGCTTCTCCGATTATTGTTTCATCCCCTTTTGACACTGAATGTCGATCATGTTTACTCTCTCTGAAGGTGGCTATTGCTTTTAAATTCTCTAATCTGATTATTGAGACTGATTTATTTAATCTCTATAAAGAGTTTGATATGAATAATACACCTAAATGGAATGTCCTAGTAATTTAGAATAGAATAAGAGAGCTTATTTATAAGTTTATTATTTCTATTCTTTTGTCACATATCCTAAGGGAGGGCAACTCCCCGACGGATTGGTTGGCTGGAAGTGGTAAAATGGAGGAAAGGTTATTTGTTGGTGTTTCACCTGGGAATCATCTAAAATATCTTCTGAGGGTGGACTCTATGGATTTACCTTATATTAGGCCATGAGAAAATTTATTTTATGGATATTGAAGGCTGTAATGCTTGTTCAGAGGGATTTATCTATATTTTCTTTGAAGACATGAATATGGCTATGGTTTTAAAGAATAGGTGGAGATTTAAATTCAATTTTTTATGATGTTTTTACATCCCATCAAAAAATATCTCATATTTAAGGCTTATTCAAGTTAGCATTGAATGTTATCGGAAGGGTGGACTAAATTTTGTGGTTACGAAATTTATTTAGCCTTAACGAATATTTTGGTATGGAAGTAATTAAAGGCTTTTAGGTACTTTTTGTGGTAACTTTTATTTTAGGATGGGAAGGTGCCTAAATTTAAATAGCTGGATCATTTTCAATTTTTTAGCTGCATAGCATGGGGATTATCCGTGGGAATTATCAAATTTTGGTTATTTGATGCAATTTGGTAAGATATTTACGACAAATTTGGCAAGGCCTATTTGGATGTCGTGATTATCAAAAATTGACATTTATGGCTATCTTGATTATCAAATATTTGGCATATTTAGCTGTAGTAATTGCGTTATATTTGGCAAAGCAATTACGGTTTTAATAGCTGCACATTTGGCATGGAACTTATTGTATTCGGTTATTTGATGCATATTTCGCATGGGATATGGCAGATTTGCTTTATAACCATTTTATCTACAATTAGGTTGCAGTTTTTTTTTATGGAATTCATTGGAATCATTTAGGATTGCAATAAAATACAATCAAGGGACTGAGAATTATGGAAGTTTTTTATGTGAACCTAATTTTTTGATTGTGTATCAGAAACAGTTACAAGAAGATTTTATTATGGAGGAGTTCTGAAGCGGTTTTACACTAACAATTCGCACCATATGGAGTATAATTTTGTTTGTTTGCAGGATGTAAGACTTGAATTTTGGGATAGGATGGTATTGCAATTTTATTTTCTGGTATCAAGTAAGGTAGTCGGCAGCCTCTAGAGATCGTCAGACTATACAAAGCAACTTGTTCTGATCCTTTATATCTCTGAATTAATCTATTTTGGGTTTTTAAACTTTATTTTGGGTATGCTTGTATCAGTTTGGTCATAATTTTGATTTTTTTAGTTTTATTTTTTTTTTGTTTTCTTGTTGGGGAATCCTTTACCACCAAATTATGTATCCTTTTATTTAAATTAATGGGTAGGGAGATGAATAATGCTCCTTTAAATAAAAAAATGGAAATAGACCTGCCAACTGGCTTGCCAAGGCAGGTCTGAATTCTGATAGACTTGTAATTGGCAAAGTTTTGTCTCCCTCACTTTCTTTTTTGTTAAATGGAGACCGTTTAAGTCTTCCATACATTAGAACTATGTAATCTCCATATGTTTTTATCAATGCACTCACTTCACACTCCTAAGTACACTGTGTACCCAGAATTATATATAGCTTTAAAGAGCATTATATGACTCCTAACATGTTAATTAATTAAAAATGATACATAGCTTGGGTTAGAGAGGGTCTCCAACAAACAAAACCAAAAGTTACAAGCAAATAACTCAAAATAGAGATCCTCATCCAAATTCAACTCCACGCAAAAAAATGGACAAAAGAAGAATACCAAAAAAACAAAATGTATACTTGGACATGTGCAAGTATTCCAATCCCAAAACGTACTCCAAAAGGCAAAAAAGAGTCCAATTAAAGATTTGATAAATTTTGGAGCAGCTAACAGAGTAAACCATTTGGAATCCAAGTGAGAAAGTTGAGCCAGATTCAGTAAACAGCAGACCATAAGCATAGTAGGCTGAACTGAAATCCATACAACAGTTGTGTATACAGCAAACCCAAGGGCACAATTATTCAACAGAGACTTTATATTAAACCCAGAAGTCCATCTGCAAAATAAAATAGAGAGCAAAATAAAAACATCCCATCTAAAGTAATAACTCTCAAGCGATGGACATAAAACCTACAAGTATAAACCATAAAGGTGGCAGCCACCCCCAACCAAAAACATCAATAGGGGATCCAAAATAAGTCTCAAAGGCATAGCCACAATTACCAAATCCCCAACTCATTCATACTTCTGAGAACCAGAAACTTTCTTTGGGGACTACGCAACTGGATGGCGTGAGAACTCTCCTGACTTAACCATCTCGTTCAATAGTGAGTGTATGACCAAAAATTGGGTACACTTCGGGCTTGGATGCTTTCTGACATTCTCTTCGAAAAGAACCCTTCAAAGCCGCTTGAACCTTTCACTTACAAAGAAAAACTTGATTTCATCTGACCAGACTAAGAAATTCTCATATCTGAAGAAAGGGCAGGTTCCAAAGAATCAACACTAAGGTCAAGCAGTCCTATGGGAACTCTCCTTGGGCTCCCCCATAATGACCCCACCTACTAAGTGCTATAGGTTAGGACCACTATGTGGAACTTCAAGTTGAGTAAAGAGGAGTTTGGACTTTCTAATGGTGAGGATTCCTTCTCTAATTTTCTAAAAATATTCAATAAGAAAGTCCTATGGCTAGGCCTTAGGCTACTAAAGGCTACTAAAGAGGAAAAACTTGGAAAAACTTAACCCCAACAAAAAGTGAGGTCAACAAATGGACCCCAATAGGTGTGGTGTATTGGGCAAGCATAGCACGCGTATTGGCGTTGACCGATGTGATCAACAAAACCAATACAAACGCATAAGTCAGTAGACCTTGAAGGAGGTGTAGAATTGTGTGTGTTATTTGTTTCCACTAGGGAATTAGCAGGTGAATATTTGATCGAAGTCAAGAAGTAGGAACTGTCACTGGGGATTGGAGAGTTGGTTTTGAGTTATAAGATTTCAGATGTTCATAGATGATGAGAATCAGTATGTAAGTGCTGACCCCGAGGTGGGAATTAAACTTTAGGTATTAATTTCAAAAGAGGGTCAGAAGTTAAGGATTAATTCAAAAAATGAGAATGTAAATACCGACCTCGAAAGGAAAGGAATCATAAGTTGAGGACTGATTCCAAAATGAGAATTGAAAGTTAATGATCAATCTCAAAAGAGAAAGTCAGAAGTTAAGGACCGACCTTGAAAAAAAGAGGGGAATTAGAAGTTAAGGATTAATTCAAAAAATGAGAATTAAAACTTAAGGATCAATCTCAAGGGAGAGTCAGAAGTTAAGAACTGACCTCGAAAGAAGGGAATCAGAAGTTAAGGACTGATTATAAAACAAGAATTGAAAGTTAATGATCAATCTCAAAAGAGAGTCGGAAGTTAAGGACCGACCTCAAAAGAAGGGAATCAAAAGTTAAGGACTGATTCTAAAATGAGGATTTAAAGTTAATGATTAATTTCATAAGTTAAGGACTGACCTTGAAAGGATAGGAATCAGAATTTACGGACTAATTCCAAAATGAGAATTGAAAGTTAAGTATCAATCTCAAAAGAGAGAGTCGGAAGTTAAGGACCGACCTCAAAAGGAAAGGAATCAGAAGTTAAGGACTGATTCTAAAATAAAAATTGAAAGTTAATGATCAATCTCAAAAGAGAGTCAGAAGTTAAGGACCGACCTCAGAAAGAGTGAATCAGAAGTTAATGACAGATTCTAAAATGAGAATTGAAAGTTAATGATCAATCTCAAAAGATAGTCAGAAGTTAAGGATCGACCTCGAAAGGAAAGGAATCAGAAGTTAGGTATTGATTCTAAAATGAGAATTGAAATTTAATGATCAATCTCAAAAGAGAGAGTCGAAAGTTAAGGAACGACCTCGAAAAGAGTGAATCAGACGTTAGGGACTGATTCTAAAATTGGAAGTTAATGATCAATCTCAAAAGAGAAAGTCAGAAGTTAAGGACTGTCTCTAAAATGAGAATTGAAAGTTAATGATCAATCTCAAAAGAGAAAGTCAGAAGTTAAGGACTGTCTCTAAAATGAGAATTGAAAGTTAATGATCAATCTCAGAAGAGAGTCGGAAGTTAAGGACCAACCTCAAAAGATCAAAAGAGAGCTCAAGTGAATCAGAAGTTAAGGACTGATTCTAAAATGAGAATTGAAAGTTAATGATCAATCTCAAAAGAGAGTCGGAAGTTAAGGACCGAGCTCAAGTGAATCAGAAGTTAAGGACTGATTCTAAAATGAGAATTGAAAGTTAATGATCAATCTCAAAAGAGAGTCCGAAGTTAAGGACCGACCTCTAAGGAAGTGAATCAGAAGTTAAGTATTGATTCTAAAATAAGAATTGGTGGTGTTGAATCCAAAGATACGTGTCGTGTGAAAAGGTTGACATTATTGAAGAACATTTGTGAAATTTTTGTGAAGTTTTATGTAGAATGTGAAATATAGAAGAATTAGTGCAGACAAAGATAGTCGTGTTGTGCGAGCAAAGAGTAAGAGACCTCGAAATCGAGAGAATCAACTCAACAAATTTATTTTCTTTTCTTATTATTTTTATCATGTTTAATTTTCAAAATATGTTTTCAAAAATTTAATTTTTATTGGTTGATTTTTCAAAAGGGAGTTGTTTTGTTGTTTGCTTGTTTGTTATTTTTCTTTTTTATTATTTTTATTTAAATTTTATTATCGTCAACTTTTTTTGTTTTGTTGTTTTGTTCTTTGTTCTTTATGATCTCGAACCAACGTATGGCCCGTGGCTTTTATCCATCGTACAAAAAGGAAATTGACAAAAAGATAAATTTTTGAAAGAAAATTCATTAATCTGTTTCAATAAATGCTATAGATTGAATGTAAGCCAAAGCCTCAAAAAGTGCAATATTCTAACTGCATCAAAGTACATCCACAAATATCCCATGCCAAGTACATATCATAAGCTAAGCATGTGTAATACATATCATATATGCTGTAATGTAGTGCAGTAAAACAAAAATGAACTCTTTGAATGTCTGTTCTCTGTATCAGGTGTGACAAGCTCCTGATCGAGCAGAACTTCTAAGCCCAGCTCCAGGACAAGAGTTCCCTTTGCATGTACTTAGAGGTGCAACCCTCTCATAGCTCGTATCTCATAGCTCGTACAGTACAGTAGCAGTTCCTCCAATTCTGGATTTGGTTGAAATCCATATGGTATTTTACTATTGTCCATTCAACGAAAGGCCACAGACACCCTATGGTGTTGCACCCCTCGAATACAGTGTTTGACAACGTCTGCCCCATTTCCTTTAAGGACTAGCACTAAACCAACATGCAGCAGAATTTCTACAGCTCCTCTGAATTTGCCAGGACCAATGATATCAATTTCTTTTCCAAATAGGATGTTGTTTTTACTCATGAATGAGACCGTGCAGAAAGGTCTCACAAAGTCATGATGATCAATGTGCAAAGGTATGCAGTCTCCTTCATCATATATAATGATGATGCAGCTGTTAGAAATATAGTTAGTTGGTAGTGTACTCCATTGGACCATTCTTTTAATCATCCATTTTATCATTCGAGGTAGTGGATTCACCTGATTGTGCTGAGAATCCCAGGAGGATTTCCTTGTCTATAGTTGGTGAAGTTGTAGCAGTAGCCGCACTGGATAGTGTTCATCCCCTTTCCTCACATCCACTTTCTTGGCTCGGAATAGGTTCTTTCCATAAGAAGGCCTGCTTGACCTCTATCTCTCAGGTCAAAAATGCAGTCGAGAATGCTTTTTTCATCATTTTCTGAGAAGACCCTGGTGTATAATTCCAACTCTTCTAATATATTGATGAACCTCCCTTGCACTTCTTCGTAGAATTCAAAATTTCTTTTGTTCACTTTGCTCATCTTATAGTACTCTGTAGTACTGAGAATCGACCGCTGTCAAGGATATTCCCTCATTTCAACATTGGCGGGAACGCAAGTTGATTTTGATTCTAGCGATAACGAAATGTGTTGACTCGGCATCCAAAAGGACATATGGCTCTGGACTCCACGGGACATATTGATATGTTCCCAGTTGGACATATGACTTCTCCATTTGGCAATCAGCTATTTGAGACCCATCATCGGTAGATGCGTACTCCTCTAAGGTGCTGTAATGTTGTAGGTGTAGGACATTATAGTCTGGGCATTCCACGAATGCCCCTGTAGCTGTCGCTCGTGCAGGTATTTCAGCATTGCAGGTCGGGCAAGCCGTGCAAAGAACATCTGAAACTACTGATATTTCCAGCTCTGTAACAAAACCAGACTCCTCATCTGTAGCAGGCAAGCTGGAAGAGGTTTCTCTCATGCCTGGATCATAAATGTTCCCTTCAAGAGGTAAGTAAATTCTCTGCCTCTTTATGGCGTCTTTTTCCTTCTATTAAGAAAGCCCTCTACTTTTAGCGGCTAGCATTTCTGCGCTGAGTTCTTCATAGCGGAGCGTCCAGTAGTCTTTCATTAATGGCAGCAATGAGGCCCCCGGTCAGTGTAGCTATCATGGATGGTAGGCGAATGGGCCCCTCCATCAGGTCTTGTTGTACCATCACATTCTTTCCCTTCAATGATGAATTGTCTTTGGTGGTCAACCTTAGCAGTGAGGGAAGCCCTTCCTTTTCCTGTCGGCTGACGACATCCATTAGAGGCCCCTCATAATCCATGTCAACTTTACTAAATTCCATGTCAAAGTCTATGGTGCCGCCATGTGGCGCCAATTTCTTGTTGAGTGCGAGGTTCCAGCCATCTTTAAAGGTGAAGATCAGCTTCTGACCTAAAATTTCTCTGCAGACGATAGGAAAAATGTCAGTGAACTCAAACTTAGCGTAAACAAGAACAAAACAAAGTATTTATTAAAGGAAATTTTAGTTTATTTTGGTGAAGAAGTCATTTATTTGTTTTTGCATTTTGTCTAATTTAGTAGGATATTAAGTTTAAAAAGAGAAAATTGAAGTGTGTAATTTTCAAAAATTTTCATTATGTTGAGGTTAATTTTATTGCAAAAATTTTGAACCCGGTCACAGACATTTGGTCACATAGATAACTCCAAAACAATCTAAATTTCAAATTTTCAAATTAAGTGATGGCAAACAATGTCAGGCTGCATAGTATGTCTTCAGATATCATTCATTGATTGGTAGCATGTATCTTTCACCCCAGAAATCTACTAACTGGTAGGCTCCTCCTGCGTAGACCTTTTCAACAAAAAATGGTCCCTCCCAAGTTGGCTCGAATTTTCCACCTATCTTGCGACATGCAAGAATAGGCCTTTTGAGCAAAAGTACGAGGTCACCAACTTTGAATGTTTTTGGGCGAACAAATTTGTCATGATTTTGTACCATTTTTACCTGGTAAAGTTCCAAGTATTATTGTGCTTCAAGTCATTTTCCCTCAAGACTCTCCAATTCTTCAAGTCTGAGTTTTACACTTTCTTTTATTGTGAGTTGGTTAGCAACAGCGACTCTAAGAGACGGCGTCTAAATTTCTAAAGGTAGCACGACCTCGGACCCATACACGAGCATGTAGGGTGTACACTGAGTGGGGGTCCTAAACATCATCTGGTAGGCCCACATGGTAGGCCCACAAGGCCCACAAGGCTTCTAACAATTTGTTGTGTCAATCCCTTTTATTTTCGTCCAGTGTTTTCTTTAAAATATGTACCATGTCTTGTTGAAGGCTTCAGCCAAGCCATTTGCTTTGGGATAGTAAATTGTAGAGTATCTCCAATCTATCCCATGTCGTTTGACAAAATAGTTGATTTTTGTGCTCTTAAAAGCTGTCCCATTGTCGAAAATTATTTTTCGCGGTACTCCGAAACAGTAGACGATTTGGCTTTTGAATAATTGAAGGACGTGTTGTGTTCTAACCTCTCGTAATGGTACTGCCTCTACCCATTTAGAGAAGTAATCCATAGCGACAAGTATAAAACTATGTCCTCTAAAAGATGGAGGGTCTATCAGACCTATTATGTTCGTGCCCCAACACGCGAATGGCCACGAGGCAACGTTTGGGTGTAGTATATTCGGAGTTTGATGTAAGACCGCCCCATGCACCAGGCACTGGTGACATCTTCTGGCTGTATCCATGCAATCAGACATCATTTTTGGCCAATAATATCCGAGCCTTTTGATTTTCAATTTCATCTTTGGTCCTAACTGGTGAGCGCCACACAATCCGACATGTACTTCTTTGACAATATTTTATGCCTCGGCTCTACTTAGACATCGTAGCCACATCTGGTCAAATGATCATCCATAGAGGACGTCACCTACTAGAGCGTAAGACATAGCCCTTTTTGTATTGTGATGTGCTTCAGACTTGTTCTATGATAGCTTTCCAGTATGCAAATATTTTATTAATGGCTTGCGCCAATCTTTGTTGATATCCATAACTGTAATTATTGTTTCTTCTTCTTTCTCGAGCTTGCGTAGAGTTTTGAGGTTGATTCATGACAAAACTTATCTTCCTTGTACTATGATTTCAATGGAATCCTCCGATGGACATGTCAACTCTTTTGCAAGTTTTTCCATAGCGTCTGCAAAGGCATTATCTCCCCAAGGAATCCGATAGAAAGTCACATTGGGGACCTGTTCTAGCAATTTCATCGTGTACTGATGGTATTCTGCTAGTCGTGGTTTCAAAATTTTGTATCGTCCGACGACTTGCTGGATGACGAGCTGAGAGTTGCCATTGATGACAATGTTTATTATATCCATTGAGATTGCCAATTCCAATTCAGTGATTAAGGCTTCATATTATGCTTCATTGTTGGTGCACGACTCTGTCAGCTGGTATGAGAATCTCAGCATACCTTTATCTGGTGTGATAAAGATCAAACCAATCCCTTCTTTGCCTGGTATAACTCTGTCTAATCTTTTGTCTTTTCTGGTTGACGAAGTGCCGTTGAAGTACATTTCCCAGCATTGTGCGCTGGAGAATTCCATTTGTAGTACCTGTTCATCTGGTAGTTCGTCATTGAGAGGGGACCCAGCTGGAAGTGGGTGTGCAACGAGAAGGTCTGCTAGAATCTGTCCCTTAATAGCTCAGATAGCACAGAGGGGAACAAAATTTAGATCAAATTGTAATAAGATCATCGACCATCTTGCTAGTCGTCCGGAGAGTGTTGGTCGGGTCATCAAATATTACAACGGGCTAACTTTTGAAATTAGGGTAATCTTATGAGAAAGTTGTAATGTATAAGCTTTTGGGCGGTGAAAGTCAAGAAATTAGAGCGATCTTATGAGAAAGCATGTAATGTCTAAGCTTTTGAGCGGCAATTATTAGTTCTAGACAATGCTTCTCGATAGGTGGATACTTTATCTCCGTTGGTATTAGATGGTGACTCAAGTAGTACATTACCCTCATCATTGACTTGGGCTAAGAGGGCTCCAAGAGAGTCGTCTAAGGCTGCAGTATAAAGTATCAACAGTTTCCTTGGGATAGGGGCTGCCAAAATAGGAGGTTTCATTAAATATTATTTAACATTCTCAAAGGCCCGCTGACATATTTCTTCCCAAACAAATTTTGCATTCTTTTTAATAAATGCCGAAAAGGGCTGACACCTACATGATAGATTAGAAATAAAGTGTCTTAGATATGCAATACCCCTCATAGTTGTTTGGTATTAGGAAGAGGCATTTCCAAGATAGCTTTAATTTTATCTGTGTTGATCTCAATTCTCCGATGACGGACAACGAATCCTAGAAATTTCTCAGAGATAATGCCAAATGCACACTTTAAGGGATTCATTTTAAGGTCATATCATCGTAACCGTTCGAACACGATCCTCAAATTGTACAAATGGTCTATTTTTTGCTTGCTTTTGATGACCAAATCATCCACATAACATTCCACTTGGTTGTGCATGAGGTCATCAAAAATCTTTGTCATTGCACGTTGGTATGTTGCTCCAGCGTTCTTTAGGCCGAATGACATTACTGTGTAACAGAAAATTCCAATCGGTATTCTGAAGTCTGTAAGAGTTGTATCTTCGGGAGCCATCTTGATTTGGTTGTATCCCGATGATCCATCCATGAGGAGAAAATTTCATGTGTTGAAGCGGTATCCACCAGCATTTCTGGTATTGATAGTGGAAACTCGTCTATTGGACATGCCTGGTTATCCCTGAAGTCTACACAAACACGAATTTGTCCATTTTTCTTCTTAATAGGTACAATGTTAGCCAATCACGTGGGGTATTGCACTTCTTTTACAAAACAAAGTTTAGTGTCTATTAATTTCTTCACCTCAGTGATGACTTGTTGTTCTATTTCGAGGTGCATTCATCTGAGAGCTTGTTTCACTGGGGTTATATTCTTGTCCACCCCAAGTTTATGAACTGTGACCTCTACTGACAATCCTGACATTTCATCATAGCTCCATGCAAAGCAATCTTTAAATTTTGTTAACAGTTTGATCAATTGTAAAGATTTTTCATCATGAGTAGAGAACTTATAAATGTAGGTCGAGGTTTCTCTTCAATCCCGAGGTTAATTTTCTTTAATTCATCAACAGTGGATTTAATTTCCTCAAATTCTGGCGGAGCATCTTCTATTAACTGATTAGTAGAGTCATTCTCTATATTTGAGGCAATACTCCGATTCACCAGTAACAACCATACAAAATTTTGAATCATTGACTTGTCTGACTGTACCAAATCCGAGACCCTCTTTTGAGTTTGGAGTTCAACTTTTAACATTCCATGATTTTTTTAAAAGTTATAATTTATCTTTTAGTATTTATGTTGGCAAATGCCCTTGCTGAATTGACTTTTGTATGCAAGGCAAAAAATAACCAAAAGACAATTCCATTAATTCATTAGGATCATCATCCAAGATCATCATCCAAATTTACATAATCCAAATTTACATAATTTTTAAGATTAGTAGAGGTAGAAGCACGATAAAACTTGATCGGCTTTCAACCATCGCTGCAGACTTTCTTGACCCCTAAACTCTCAAACTTTTGAGGGAGAATCAGAGTAAGGGTCATATCATTCACATAGTGGTTTATCTGATCATACATTGTCACGTATTCGCTTTTCTCTGTATCTTCTAAGGATATCTTGTATTGAGCTTTTTTCTATTTTGTCATCAATATTTCATCTTCGGAACTATCTTCCTCACCAAGGTTGATGGATGGCCCAGTCCATATAGTGGTTTATCTGATCAGTATGTTTCTCTGTATTGAGGTTTTTTCTATTTTGTTCACATAGTGGTTTATCTGATCAGTATTTTTCTCTGTATCTTTCATATCCCCGACCTCAACCTCGGGTGCGCGAACTAAAAAAGCCTACACCAACTTGTTGTCAAGGAGTGGTGGAAGATCGCTGAAGCAGAGTTGAATGGCTTCCTCTTTGCGATTTTTTTGAATCTTCACTTTTATTTGTTACAATTTTGCGAGAGAAGACAGTTTTCTTTAGAGGCTCGTAGTAGGCAGCATCTTCATGAATACCAACTTCATGAACTGAAAACGGTTGTAAATCTCCCTTGATGCAATGTTCTTGTCCTTCTTTATAGTACTTAATGCATTGGTGTAGAGACGATGGGACCATGTTGTGTTCATGAATCCATGGTCGACCCAATAGAGCGTTGAAAGAGGTCTCAATGTTGATGATATGAAACTTAATGAAATTTAGTGGTTGTTTCTAGTTTTCCAAACTTCATAAGCAATATAATCGATCCAAGGGCTCTCTCTCCCTTTTGGTTGAATCCTCTTAGCATCATTTTATCGGTTGTAAGATCCTGAGCTTTGATGTGCGAATAGGCTAATGTCCGTAGACTTAATGTCCGTAGACTCACTAATGTCCGTAGACTCATCAAATTGAGGGATGCTCTAGGATCTACTAAAACTCTGGACAACACAAATTTGTCAATGTTAACGGAGATGTGGTTGTGGTCGGTGGTACCAGGCAACAAATCTTCATCTGTGAAGGTTATCTGTGAAGGTTACCCCAGGCTACCCCAGGCTACTCTTTCAACGAACAAACTTCATCTGAGGATGTGCTGGCCAACTGAGCTAGGCAAATCTTTGGGTCAAGCAAAGCTGTAACCAGAGACTCTTTGATCTCCTTTGATAGGATAAGAGCATGGTAGATGCTTAATCTAGTCAGCAACTTCCTAAGATGAGCTAGCACGTTGTAATCCACTTTGTATGATCCTCCAATTTTCTCTTGGTTGTGTGGTTCTTCCACTGGTAGAGGTGGAGGTAGCTCTTCTCGAGTTACTATTTGCTTTCCTTTATCCGCTGGAGCTGTTCTCGGGGGTAACACTCTCCCGCTCCTTAAGTTCACTTCTATAATATCTTCTTCTTGTGACATCATTATTGAATCTTTTGGTGTTTCCCCTTTGTCGGAAAGATCTAAGTTGATGGCAAGTGGCGCACCGTGGTGCTTGAGGATTGGTTCCTCACTTACGGTGCTGTCGTAGCTGGTATTATCGATGTCTTCTTCAGTCTTGTTAATGAGTTTGTCGGACTCAAGTATGATTTAAGGGTTGTTTTTGGAATCAAGATTTAAGCTAGATTGGTCATAATCGAATAATTGATTACAATTACATCATCACTAGAAATAGTTAAAATGTAGTCGAAATCACAATCACTATATTCATAAGACACCAGAGGGATAAAAAGATAATCATACAAAGTCAAGGGTTTAAGGATTTTCTTTCCCGTATTCGAGACAACCAATCTAGTAGAGACAGCCCCTATCCTACCCTCCCATGCTATCGATCTTTGCTGTGGTGTTCTTCTTTTTCTTTGTCTTTGACGATGACGAATCTCCTGGCAAAATCTTCGTCTCATTTTTAGCAGGCTGAAGACTTTGAACGGAAGCTTGTTTTGAAGCTTTCTGGATTTGATTCAATATTTTCTTGGATGATTTGTTTCAAACTTCATTCCATCCATCTTTTGATATATGTAGAAGATTGTTTTGATGAATCATGTATTTGATTTAGGACCCACTTGAGCTCGTCCCAAGTCGTACTCCATTCATCTTCTCCAATATATGGATCAATCGGGTAGATTAGTTTGGCCGAAATCATATTTATGGAACCTTTTTCAGGTTCTTTTAAATATTCTTTTGGGATCATTATATTCCCTTCTTTAAAGTTCTTCTCGAGCTAATTCTTTAAGATGAAATATTCTTCTATAGTGTGCCAAAGTGTGGTATGGGAAATAATTCAGTTGATCCTTCTTGTCAACCTCTTCAGGTTTCTTTGGATCTGGTAGTCTGAACTCAGGCTTCTTTATTAGACTTCTAAACATTTTGGATACAACTTCATCTTTGAAAGAACACACCATTTTTTATCATTCTGCCAGAGATATTCTATTATTTCTTGTTCGAGGTGATCCTTCTTACGGCGGTCGTTGGTTGGACTGGCTACTCTATTTTTTAGCATGTTGTGATGAAGATTGGCAAGGATTTTCTGGATATATCTTCATTGGTTGTTTTCCTTTATCGATAGTTGCTACAGTTCCTTACTTCTTTTCAAATACTCTGGTTTCCTTTGATTTCTTGTGAGAATCCATATGTTTGATTTTCTCTTGAAGACTGCTAGCTTTACTGAGTAGCTTTTTTAAGGATTTGATGGTGAGTCCCTTGAGCATGAAAGCTACTGGCCCATGAATGCTTTTGAGTAAGATCTCAATTGTGTAATGTTCCTGTAGCTGAGGTTCACACTTCATGCTAAGGTTTCTCCCCCTCAAGATTTAATCCAACAAAGTCTCATTGGGCTTTTGTTTTTCCATCATGAGTTCTCAAATAGAGACATGGTATTGCGCCCGAAAAATCTTTTCACAGATAATTGTTCCATTTCAGCAAATGTCTTAACTGATCTATTGGGCAAATCAGCATACTAATTGAAAGCAATCTCTGACAGGCTGCTAACAAATAGTTGAGAAAGGTGGCTTTACAAAAATAAAACAAAGAAGGGGGGAAGTTGCCACAACTGGCTCGGAAGTGTGCTAAATGTTGAAAGTTTGGGGCCACAAAACCCTTGGGGAAGGGTACAACATCAAATTCTACAACATCAAATTCTTACAACATCAAATTCTTCCGGGTAAGTTCTACCCTTCAAAATCAATGCACCACCCTTAGATTGGGTTAAGGCCTCCCGAACTTTCTTGAAGATTTTCTTAAATTCCTTCTCCGGTCTGGCGTTCGATGGAGAATCCTTCTTTGGTTGTTCATATCTGTTTGCTGAGGCAACTTCTCTTCTTTCGTCTGTGATGTGTATGATTTCTGGTTGGTTGATCTCTGGAGAGGCTAGTTATAGTGTTGTGATTGCTTTTGAATGGTGGTCATGGCGGTCATGGCCGTGACCATTTCTTTTATCCTTTTCTTCAGATGGCTGACTTGCTCATCCCTTAAGAGGATAGCCCTACGCAACTCATCTACAACGTTCTTTTTGATGAGAGGTTGAGCCTCGTGCGTAGATGTAGCGGCTCTGATTTCAATGACATGAACATCTATGCAATCTTCTTTGAGGTAATCATTATAGTCAAAGTCTTCATCATCATCAATGGAGACTCCATGTTCCCGAGCCAACTCAGAAATCTTGGCCCTCAGCTTTTCAACTTTTCCTTCAATTATTGATTCTTGAATTACCTTAAGATTTGGAGGACCCTACTGTACCTCCTCCTCTTATTCTTCCATCTTGCTAGCAATTGCCATAATAATGTCAGATACTTCGGGCCTTAGCTTCATCTCATGATCTTGCCCTGTGGGCTCATTTAACTGTATCGGTACAACGACCTTGGATACCCATACCTTCTTTTTTGATGGTGATGTTTTGAGACGAAGTGTCTCAGTAGAAACATTGGTATGTTGAAGAGAAGTATGCTCCCCATGGTGCAGACCAACTACAGTACTGGACAATTTCTTCATCTTTTCCTTCAAAATTTTACGGATGTCTTTGAAGTGGGTGATCGGTAGGATCTCAGACCCAGTCTTGAATTAATCGATTGATGGCTTGTGATTCTAGTAGCGGTAGAATCTGTGGTGAAAATAGCAGTGTCGACTCTGCTTCCTAAGCGGAACCATACGGGAATACGAGTAGGCATATTTTTAGCTGACTTTTGAGATCATTTGGCAGATTTAACGCCCCTAAAATTTATTTCTTCATACAAGGGGAAATTGCATGCCCCACTCATTTAAGTAACTCATTAACTGAGCAGCCCTCTTTAGCAGCTAGTCTCTAAAAAATTGAACAACTCGGGTGACAAGAGTGTGTTTCTTTTTCTCCACACCCTGTTCACGAAGTGTTGGTAATGCAGCGGCAATTTTCTGGATCCCCTCGTATCCATCGGTATCCATTAAAGGATGGAATCTACTTCCCCACATAAGTGGATATGTTTCCAGTAATGTTGATTTACCTTGGTGAGGATCTTCCTCAACGGGTATCTCCTCAGAAGCCTGGGCTTTAATGGCTCTCCGAACTCTCCTGTTGCGGTTTCTCCTTTGAGTTCGGGTTAGTGGTGCAGTTCTTGAACTCAATCCAATTTCGAATACTGATGGTGGGATAGCTAATCCCTTAGTCGGATCTTCAATAATCATTACTTCTTTCCCCTTAGCAACAGCAGGAACAACAGGCTTGGTAGTTGCCATGGTGGCGGCAGTAGTCTTGGCCTTCTTATAAGAAGGAAAGTCTTGAATACAGTTCAGGTTGACTTCAGCAGATGAGTCCTAAACTTTTGGAGCGATGACTTTCATTATGACAAATGACGCTTTCCTGAGGATGACCTCAAGATTTTCAAATTTGGCTCCAAACTTAATGGTAGGAGTGACATTGCGGGCTTCATGGCTTGCCGGCAAGTTGCAAGAAAAAGTCAGCGTTGGGAAGGCCATTGCAGTAGCTTTAAAATAGAAAGTTCTGGGGTTAGCTATATGGCCAAAACCTTCTAATCTTAGTGCAAGCTCTCAAAATTAACATAGGTTGATCTACAGACCTGATAAGTCTTAGTTTGTGAGGATTTTAAAAATTTTAGTAAAAAGGTATTTTAAAAGTAGAAAAAATTAATTACTTTTAAGCACGCGTGGCACAACACAATTTGATTTTATTTGCAAAATAACAAGTCAAACTTGAAAGGGAGATGTGAAGTGTTTAGGACCCAGTGCGGGACCCATTTAGCAACACACAATGCCGAGGAGGAACTAGTACACCAACACACATATTAGGGTTCCGACCCCACATGAATATTAAAAGATTCCCTAATGGCCTCCTAAACCCCTCTGTTCAAAGGTGATTGAACAGACGATCCTGAAGTCAAAAAAGTTGACCGCACTTTCCCAATACAGAAATGAGTAAAATATGTAAACGGAAGAAGAGTAATTTGGTCCAAGAGGGACATGGACACATTATTGATGTGTGAAGTAATATTTCTGATTTAAATGGAGAGAAAAGCTTGTCCCCAGCAGAACCTCGCCGGAAGCTGTCGACACTATTTTTGGTTGAGGAGTTGCCTGTAAGAAGCTGTCAGTCACCGGAATAGAAATCTGGTTGCCCGCTTCAGAAGGACCTTTTAATTTACATATAGATTTAAGTTTAAAAAAATATGAAATCAAACTAAACTCATATTTTTCATAGTTTAAATGAAAGAGGAGTGTTGTACCTCAAACCCTGTATCTATCCAGAAGAATAAACACAAGACTTGAGGATGAGGCTCAATCAAAAAAACTAAGAAATATATGACATCTTTTTGATCTGCGAAACCATTTTATTTACTGACAATTTCCCCTATTTAATATGAAGAATTAAATAGGGTTTATATTAAGTTGGGTTCTGACAAGGTTCCTATAAGGACAAGCCCCTATAATTAATTACATCTTAGATCACCAAAGTCACCTAAGAAAACTCTCGATAAAAATCATAAATATTATCTTCAAAGAGGTCAAAGGATAGGACTTTCAACGATTTTGGACAAAGAGGTGTGACAAAGGATTGGCTCAAACTTGGAGTATTTTGTAGAATCAAAAGGAGGAAGAACTAGGGGATGCCATAGATCTGGAGGAGAACTTCAGTGACTTCCCAGTCCACCCTATTGTTTTGCTTCAATTTAGAGGAGAAATTTATTTGTGTGTTTTATCCTGCAAATTTTATTTATTAGGGCTTACATTCGTGTGAAACAATCACATAAATAACATGGAATATGTGAGAATTTAGGTCGTGACGAACGACAACCTCGGAATCCTAAGACGAGTTAGGGCTTATATTGTTCAGCAGAGCTGTACAAAGGCCTAAAGATGAGGCGAGGATTTATGTTGCATAAGCAAACAACCTCGAAGTCCTATGGCTTGTTGTTTTAGTTCTAAGGAAGGAAATTGGTTTAGCTGGGGAAGACAGGTTTTGCTACTAAAGATGGTCGTATTGCCCACCATGCTAGCTCCAAGCTCCTTCCCATGATAAGTTTGAGTTTTCTAGGGTGTCAGGTTATGATGTCAAATCAGATGGCCCTATGGTTGTAGTTCTTTAAATATTATGGGGCATGTTAAATTTGATTAGAGCGACAACAGTTAGGATCCTATGGTTACCTCATTCTAGTACCACTATTTTCTATTGGATTCACTTAGTCTAAATGAATTTATAGACCATGGGAAGCCTCGTTAGCAACCATAGGTTACCTCCTCCAAGGGATTCCCGATAATCCAATAGAGACATCTTAATTTAGTTATAGTTGTTGTTTTTATGATGTTTGTGATTAAATTTTGAGTTGTTTTATATTTTGATTGTTGTGGAGGTGATTTTTATCTTAAGTGATGATGATTCATTTTTTTTTAAAGTCATTTGAACATCAAATATGGGTGTTAAATTAAGGAGTTATCAACACTTGAAATCATACCCCTAAGTCTAGGATCATTTAATTGACATGACTTCCGAATTTTAATAATTTAAGGAAATTATAAATTTATCCATTTAATTAAGAAAAGTGAGATTAGTTTCTACAAATTAATCCCTTGTATTTCAATCAATTTCAATCATCCAAATATGTTCTAATCCCTTGTATTTCAATCATCCAAATATGTTCATTAGGATCAAAGGTTACCCATTTCCTCTTTGTTAATTAAGGCTAAAATGTTAATTAAGGCTAAATTTTTAAAATTACAATTTTGCCCCTAAGGCTCTAATACTTCATAATTCATTAAATTTAATTTAAATCATTTTGAAATTTGCATTCCACCTCACTCATGGATCAGTTAAGACATCAGAGGAGAAAAATGTGATTTTTTAAGTTTTAATTTAATTTATATATTTATTTATATTCAAGAATATGATTTTTCAAAGAAAATTCCATAACCTAACCAAGAAAAAGGCTAATCACTTGAAATTTTTACTGGAGGTAGACTTAGACTAGAGAAACACTCGGACCAAATTTCATGATTTTTTTTATTTTTATTTTAATTATTAGAATTATTTCAAGTTCTGGAGTATTTATTAATTATAAAATATTTTAAACATGGAAAATTAAGTTTTATATCTTTATTAGATATCTTTAAGGTCAAGGAACCCAGAGAAACAAATTTTGTATTTTTCTATTTTTCTTTAAATTGTTAGAATTATTTTAGTGAAAATCCATTTTTAGCCTTTAAAAATTATTTTAAGCTTCAAAATTCAATATCTTCACTTAGAAAATCAGAAATAATATTCCAATTGTTCCTAAGTGCTTATGAACAATTTAGAAAATTTCCATTAATTTTATTATTTTGTGATTTTTATCATTTTTTAATTATTTAAATATTAACGAAAGGCTTAACAATGGAATTTTTATTTTAATTACAAATTTATTTTTAAAAAATTCATCTCATTACAGATAACTCCAAAAACTAATTTTAAAATATTTGAGTTATATTTTAATTGTTAAAAATCATTTTAGTATTAAAAATGACATTTAACTTAGAAAATCAATTTGAGTTATCAAATGAACTGCAAATATTTTGAAATTCTTATGAGGAGTTCTCTGAACTTCAAATTTGAGTGGAGACTAAAAACCAAGTCATTTAGATGTTTATATTTTCCAAATTAATTTTCTTTGTGTTTTAGGATTTGGTGAAAGTTAAGTGTTTTCTTAATGGCTTAGCCCATGAAATATTTTTCAAAGGGTTCTCTAGTTTTCCAAAGCATGAAACATTTTCCAAAGGTTTCTCTGACCATAATAAACCTTCCAAAATTTTCTTGAAATTTTCTAAGCAACATGCTAAATATTATGATTAATGTATGTAAATAATAGACATAAACATGAAAAATATGGATCTCTGTCTAGAGAACTCCTCTGACTTTGAAAAATCAGAGAATGTTTCCTAAGTCAGAGGCAGCAACATGCCAAAATTTCAAGTCATGGTGAAATGTCTACATGCATGGAGAATCAAAGACTCAAAATAGTGTTTAATTAACTAAAAATAATATATGCATCATATAAACTTCAAATTATTTTCATATTATTTTCCTCTGTTCACTAAGTAAGAGGGTTTTTTTATTTTATTTTTGTGATTTTTCTACACCAAGATATGAATTTTTGAAGTTAGTGATCATTTTTTGATTTATTTAATTGACTAGTTATCTACTTAAACGCGCGATGCCACCTCATCCTAGGCAGCTCCGAACGACGACGCGACGGGCTCCCAGTCGTTGCGCTTTCCACCTTGGCATGCCACGCGTCATGCAGTTCACGCACCGAGAGTTCATCCAGCTAGATCTCGTCATCGTCCCCAAATAGGCTATCCCGTGACCCTAAGATCTCACTCATTTCTCAACAAAATGACCTTGGGTTTGATTTTATGGACTCGTCTAAGTGTGACGAACACATCCATATGGCAAACATGCCATTAAACTAACCATAATCAAATGGAGAATCAAAATAGGCTCGAGAAGAGGGGAAGTTCCATACCTTTGCTCTGAGAAGAGAAGCTTCAATCAGAGGTGCTCGGCATGTTCATAGAGGTCCAAGGAGGCTATGGATTGAGCCTCTAGTCGTGGTTAAAGGTCTAGACCCGAATTCAATCGAGGCCGAATTTGGGTGTTGGTCTTGAGCTTCTTAGAGGCTCTGTATGAGGGGGATTTGATAGGGCTTTGTCTTAGTTCATTGTGGTGATGATGTGGGTGAGTTTAATTTGGATTTTGTGCACTGTGGAGGTGTGGTGGAGAATTTCTTATCTCCAGTAAGGATTTGAGCTCCAAAATTGAACTCTGGCAAGGGGAATTAGGGCAATAGAGTGGTTGGGATGCACTATGGAGGTCTGAAGGAAGCTCAGGGAGTGATTTCAGAGGGTATCCTTAAGGAATTTTCAACACACCTTCATGGCCATGGAGGTGGAGATTTTATAAAAATGGCTTAGGGTGGCTCTGTGGACCAATGTATGGGTGTAAAGTGTTGCATATGTGGAGGGTAAAGATGCTCTAAACTTCAAATAGGATGAGGCAGCCTATAGGTTTGAATTGGGATTGGATTTTTTGAGGGTGGCTCATGATTTTGGCTCCTTCGGTGACTAGGCGGCCGGCAAGGCTATGGGAGGTGGCCAGAAGGTCAGGTGAGCCAGGGGAATCTTTCACAACAATTTATTGGGGCAGCTGTTTAGTTTTGGCAAAAATCCCTTAAGCTTAAGCAATTTTGGAAATAATTCCCTAGATTTGGGGATCCTTTGGTCCATGGCTCAAATGGGTAGTTTCATGGGGTTTAGCCTAGTTAATAAGGTCCAAAATTTGGTTGTGGTTGCTTTGCCTTGACCAATTTGACTAGATTGGGTCAACTTTTGGTGAAGGGCTCCATGTAGGTCAATTGGGATTAAAGTGGGTTTAGGTTAGGCTAGGCATGACTTTGAGCCCAATTGATTGATCAATATTGTGTAGATGATTGTAATGAAGATTTTTGGCGAAGGATTGAAGTAATTTTGAGTTCAATTGGAAGCTCAATTTGAAGGATTTTGAGATTTTGGTCAATTTGGGCATGTTGGAATAGACTTGGGATTAGGTTGAGCTAGGCTTAGAACCTGGCTCAATTAAATGGTTCAAATGATCAAGGAAGATGTTATGAAGGTTTTTCATGAAGGAATTGAGTGGAAATTTTGGGGCTAAGACAATCAATTTGGTGGAATTTTGAGACATGGCCAATTTAGGGATTTTTGGACTTGGGTTAAAAATAAATGAAATTGAGGCCTCACCAAGGCCACTTGAATGTCAAGTTTGATGTGTAGGAATGTTATGAAGAATTTAGGATTCAAATTGAGGCCAATTGAGTAGGCTATAAGGTTCAATTTGGTGGAACCAAGTCATAGGGCCAAAGTTGGGGGTTTGATTTAGATCAAAATTGGGCTCAAAGCATGGGTCAATTGAGCTTTTATTTGGTTTATATTGGTCATATGAAAGGTGAATTTGAGTTTATAATTGAAATTGGGGGAAATTGGAACCAAATTGATGGACATTTGAGGTGAATTTAGGGAAAATAGGCCTTTAAAGGCAATTTGGGGTTTTTGGTGAAAATGCTCAAATTGGTCAAATTGGGTCATGTGGTAGTTGAGAAAAATTAAATTGGGAATGTTTGGAAGGTTTTGGAAATTTTTGGGATTTTTTTGGAATTTTTGAAGTTTTGGGCTAAGGAGGGGCATTTTGATAATTTGGCAATTTTTGGTGATTTTGGGTAATTTGGATGTTTTGAAAAGGTTTGAAATGATTTTTGATCAAATTTGGGTATTTTGGGTAAATTTGGGAATTTTGGCAAAATTTAGGGTTTCAAGGGTACTTAGGTAATTTGGGGGAGTTTAGGGACAAAAATGCCAAGTTGGGTATTTATTGTAGAATTGGGGAGCTAACCATCATAAATGAGCTATGAACAATGAGCTATGAATTGTAGAATTGGGGAGCTAACCATCATAAATGAGCTATGAACCAATGGAAATCCCATTTGGGTCCTCTATGTACTGGTCTTAGCTAAACCCTAGCCTAGGGCCAGTGGGTTTAGGGGACCATCTACATGAGTCTCCCAAAGGATCAAAGGATCAAAGTCAAGAAATTTTGGATTTGTATTTGTGAGTGACTGTGAGTGAGGCGAGTACCTTAGCTCTAGACCAACACCCAGGGTCAACCCTAAGGTCAAGCAGTCCTGTGGGAACTCTCCTTGGGCTCCCCCATAATGACCCCACCTACTAAGTGCTAGAGGTTAAGACCACTATGTGGAACTTCAAGTTGAGGAAAGAGGAGTTTGGAATTTCTAATGGTGAGGGTTCCTTTTCTATTTTTCTAGGAATAGTCAACAAGAAAGTCCTATGGCTAGATCTAGGCTACTAAAGAGGAAAAACTAAACCTCAACCAAAAGTGAGGTCAACATGCCTCAAATGCAACTTCTTTTCTCATCTCCTTTATCCTTAAACAATCTTTCTTCCAATGTTCAACCTCTAAATAGAAAGCATAATGATTTTTTCTAAGACTGCGCCTACAAGACTATCCCTGCTTTTGAGAAGTGTCGACACTCCCACCTTTATTTGCCAAATTCTTCTTCTTCTTCCCATATCTTCCACGTTGAAGTGTAACTGTCTCAGCTGACTCCATCTTTGCAGACTTTTTTTCCCTTTGATAAACTCATGATTCAGTAGCACAGTAGCCACTTTTCCATAAAAAAACCTCATTCCCATGAAAAAGTGTCATCATGAAGTTTTCGTACTTATCTTGGAGCAAATGCAACTGAAGAAGTGTCTTGTCTTCATCTCCAACTTTTTCATTCAAATTTAACAGATATGATAATAGTTTTATAAGTTATTCACCTGCCATCAATATTAAACCCCATCTCATTTGAAATCTATAGAGTAGATGCTTCATATGAAGATGTTTCTTCATGGTCTTCATGAGATTCTTTTTCTCCAGTATCCTTCATAATTTTTCTATAAAAATCTCTATCATCACCCCATATTTGATCTCTTGAGTCAAGTAATTTCAAATCAAGCCACAAGCACTCCGGTTCATCTTCAACCAATCTCTCTCAGACATCTCCTCAGGGCATTCCTCGCTATTCAGATTTAAAGAACACAATTTATTCATTACCTCTCATCGCCACATACCAATTTTTCATTTGTCATAGAGTTTTTTCACATCAATTTTAACGGGATGCGTGCCAACCTAATGAATCGACTTTTCCACCATCATAGTGAATGTTGAAGAACCTGACACCGAGCTATCATTTATTAATCCCATTGTAGGAATCTCTTTCCCAAAAGAATTCCTCTAGCAGAATTACATATTCCTTGGAATTTTTCCTCCTTTGGAAACCTGAAAAAAAGAAAGAAAGAAAAATAACAAAACAAAAAAGTTCACATGAAAAAAAATATATTTTTTTTAATTTTATTCTAAGAAAATATTTTGTTCTTTTTTTCCATTTTTCTTTCCTTAATATTTGAAAGTTCACTTTCCCTAATTAGTACTTCTCTTTTTTTCTTTATTTGCAAAGTTTCCATTTGTTACCTTCCTAAAAATGACTTTTTTTTAAAAAAGCATTTTTTTTTTCTTTCTCGATGTCAGAACCAATGATAGAAAGAAAAAAATCTCTTTTTTTCTTCTTCTAATTCCACGTGATCCTTTTCCAAACCATTGGATAGCTCGCTCTCCACCATCCTACGCCGAACGTCCTCCTAGAGCACATCCTCGAGCCGTGCATGTCTGCTTGCCAATGGAACCGTCATTGGAGTCAACGACAAAGCATGTCGGATCACCTACTGCAAAATCCTCCGGCAACCACAGCCAGATTTGTTCTTTTTGATGCCAAGCCACGTTCTGATCACGAACTTGAAGCTCAGATGCTAATTGTTAAGTGAAAACAATGCATAAACAACGAGATTTACTTAACAACAATCAAATACAAAGGATTTGTTTATGTCCACTGGGATAGAGATTTCACTAGCACTGGATGGAGTGAGAAAAAATAACTTGAGGTTAAAACTCTTGCACTTGTCACCATATCTCTTCCATGAACCCTAAGTCCCTTTTATAGAGGAGGATTATGATGTATAAGTAAATAAAGCCTAAAGATCATATTATCCCTAATTACAAAAAATACCATAAAGAGAACACTCTTCCTTCTATGTGTGCTTGAGTATGTTTGGTTATCACATTTATGTGAGTTTCTTTAGATTCTTTAGTATGTCAAAATATGAATTGATGAGGATGGGAGGTTTATAAATCTCTCTCCCTTCTATGTGTGTTTAGGAGTATTTGATTTTAACATCTATGCCAGTTTCTCGAAGTACTATGATGAATTATGCTGAAATATGAACCCTTAAAATTTACTTTTATTATTCTGTTTGAATTATTTCTAAAATTTTGAACTTCAGGTCTCTTTAATATTTCTTCTCCAATATACCTACAACTGCTTATCCTAAAAACGGTTTGAGAGCCGCCTGCTGCTTATTGAAACAGGTGTAGGTGCTCAAATTTATGGATGTTAATAAAGTCTTAAAGAAGAGGTGTGCAGCGGTGCCTTGCATGCGGTAAATTTCTACAAAGACGTGCTCCTCTCACTGAAGCCCTCCTTCTCCGCTCCGAGGACTTAGCTCGGCGGATATCGCACTGCAAGAGCCCGATTCCGACCGAAACAACGATAGGGTTCTTAGGAGGGTTATGGCTTGGCAGCGCCTCCTCACACAGGTGCGATCTTTTTTTCTTCAATTTCTGCATAACCTTTTTGAATTTTTTTTTAATTTCCATATTGGTTATACCCAAATTATTTTTCGCGGTTCTGGGTAACGGGTCTTTTTAGCTATGTATTGCTTTTCATTCATTTTTTTCTGTGGGAGTTGTTCCTGAAATTCGGCGGTTTGGGTTTTATGCGGACCTGCCGCAGTTTCAACGCCTCTCTCATAATTGTTTATTACCTTTCTCATTCCAGTGTACACGGTTGTTGGCTGGTGAAAGATGATGTTTTCTTTTCCTCTGTTGAGTCGTGAAGCTTCGGAAAATGAATCAGCTTGATATTTAGCAACCCTTACCTGAAAATTTCATGAATTTCTTCCTGTAATCTGTATCATGACTTCCTATCTTGTTAGTTTTCGAAGGGTAGAAATGCAAAATTGGGACAATCTTCTGTGGAATTTTAGATGGTTGGGCATAAGAACCTTGTTTGTTCCTGATTGCAGAAGTAATCCAGAGAGGTATAGTGTGCTACCATTAAGTATTGGATCCTTCCATGGCATTACACAGCACCAGTTTGCTCCTCTGCTGACATGAAAAGATTTGTTCTGCTTTTCATATAATTACTACTATGCTATATTGTATAATTTGATGAACATTAACGACAAGAGCAAGCAATTCTTTTGAATATATACTGTTTAGCGATAATTTCTTAAGTTTATTGGTGACATGCTGTTTTTGAAAACTAAAATTGAGTTTTCACATTTCTTGAAGCTGTTGTCAATCTGAAATTTTTGGAGGGGTGGATCTGTTCAACCTTACCACTCCATTTGGAAGCTTCTATTTACATTACCTAAAATTATACCCTGCACATTGTAATAGAGGCAACCTAACCACTACTCCGTACTTGCTTTCAATTGTTTTAGAAAACTATATTTGCATTTAAAAATGGGAGTTGATGAAATTTAATGACTCTGGATAGCCCTAACATTAGCTTTAAACACTTTGAGGACCTTAGGCTTAAATTTTATTGCTATCATGCCAGTAAACTTGTATTTAAGGTCTAACGGGAAAGTAAGTGTGGGTTCTAAAAGTCTCATGCGCTCTAGGTGTTCTTTGTTCTTTGAAGTTTTAAGTTTGGCGGATTTCAAAATCATATTGTTTGATGTTTCTTAGAGATTTCCCTATGTTATTGACTAGGATTTATTATATTTGGGCTATTGAAGTTTCCTGCGTTTACAGGTTCTAATTATTAGTTATATTTTTGTCCATATAGAGTACACTCTCAATTAAAGATCAATAGTTGCCTTGGGTTAAAATTCATCATAACAATTGAATTTGATGAGATAGATTGCTAACCAAATCAAAATCAATTTTTTGTATTCCCGAGTTGACCATGTAGACATTTTCCGCAAAAGCTAAAGAGCTTAGCCGTATGACTTCTAGGGAGTTTAGGTGATAGTTCTGGGTTGCTTACTTTTAAAAATCCTATGCAAATCAAGGTGAAAGCTTGCAGAGAACAAGTTCTATTATAATTAGATTTTGGAATTGTCTTACCTTGGATGACACATCGGCACAATATGACTTCTTGTAGTTCTAAGGTACTATGCATTATTGAAGATGAATTAGAGGTTTAATGTGATGAAATTACTGTGCATTAATGAACTGATGAATTTAAGGAGTGGGGCCCGAAAGACAATTGTCATTTTGGATCTTGGTTGTTTTTTCTTGGCATAGCTAGACGTGCTTTAGTTATACTTAAATCCATGCTTTAGTTATCCTTAAGCATCTTTACTAGTGGGCAAACATTTGACCTAATTGGCCCAAGTTATCCTCATTTGACTTCGTTGATTTGTTGAGGCTTTAACTTATTGGAGTGGGGAGGTGTTTTGTGATACATCACAAGATCTTCTTTCTTTGTTTCCACTTGGGGCATCGGCATTGATCCGCTTGCATCATAATAGCTAGTTTAGGCCGATTGACGCCATGGCTATTTTTTTACTTAAGAAATTTTGTCGACAAATAATAGAAAAGATTGCTTTATAGAAGTACTTAAAATAATTGATTTTTTAACTAAGAAAGCGACATGCTCTTCTAATCATGTTGGTAAGGAGAGAAATGGTGCATAACAAATATTTAAGATGCCTTATTTTAATTTTGGCATGCAAACCATTAAGGAATTGAGTCAAATCAACAAAGTGTGCTTCTGACATAGAAGAAAATTGTACCTCGCCTCCAGCCATTATACTTCTTATTATTTATGACTTTATACTTAATTTTTTTTACGACTTAGCTACCAAATTGAGAAATGCTGTGATTCTATTCTGCTTTTACTTTTTAGCAGGTTGCTAAGAAGCAATTCAGCCATCAACTTTTTACTGAGTTAGGTGGCCAACCATTGCTTTTTTTCCACAAGGGTCATGTGGGTATGTTCAAGCTATCATTATTCAGTATTATTGTATTATGAAGGCATTGTTATACTTATTTGATTAATATTCATGCAGTTTCATGTTTTAAATTAACCAAGAAGCTATTCTTATCAACCATATCATCACTTTAGCATAATTATGATTCTTCATATGGAAATTCTTGCTGGCATATATTTGTTAGTTTAGACAATGAATATTTGATGAAATCATCACTTGGTAAGTTTAGATTAATTTATCACTTGATTAGAAGCTTATGTTATAGCTGAATGATTATAATTAAAATGAGCACAAATTATATACCCCAAGATTCTAGCATTTGATGACTTTTGGACTTAATTGATGCTGACACGAGTGGATGTTATTTTTAGGAGACTATGTAGCATGCCCCTCCTACAAGATTAAAAATATAACATTATCTAGATAGATTATGACACAATGGAGACATGCAAAAGTTCTCTTGGAGTCGCTTGGGTCGTGACTAAATTGATTGTATTGAGGATTGCTCGTTGAATCATCAAGCTGGGTGTACCAAGTCATTGGGCATTACTTATTAAGTCTCCTTACTAGAACTTTATCCTTCAAATTGGGTAGAATTGCTTAATATTCACTAAATCTTTCTCCTTGTAGTTCTCCCCATCATAGAATACAAGGAAACGACCGGACCAATGGTATTGTTGATAGTTATATTTTTAGGTAAACATGATCTCTTGTGTAATTTCATTTTTGCATCCTACTTTTTGTAGACTTGTGTTTCCATATCATGTTGCTATGTTTCCTATTGCATATGCACTTAGTAGAAATCTGCATGCAAAACATGAATGTTAAAATTCTCATCATCTTGTTCTTAAAATCATAATTTATGATAAGTGAGAGTTTAACAAACGAGAATTAATTTTTCGTAGGAGAATGGAAAGTAGTCCACATATAAAGTTGTTTGTGTCCTGGTTTTGGATGGTCTCTTGTAAACACTTATAAAAATTTGACTTGATTTAACATTAGGGAAAAACTTCTTACTTCAATTGACTCTCTTTGGGTTAGGTAGAAATGGTAATGTGTCAATTTCAAGCATGTCAACCCCATCTCAAACTCAAAATATTTAAAATTAGATCAACTTGAACTTGATTAAGTATTCCAAATGGGTCTATTTTGATTCAATTCAAAAGTAATCCAGACATGATAAGTTTCATTATAAATTTATTGATTTAATTTTAATGTATGATTGGTATTTAAACTAAAGAAAATTGGAAACATATATTTAATATACAAAAATATCATTATTTCATCAATCTAAACTTTTTGTTTGCTTTGTAATCTAATATGCATCATATCATAATATACTAATAGAGAATATAATCAGATAAAAGGCGCACCTTAAGTAGCAGTCTTGTGATTGACCATAGAGTTAGTGAAACTACAAATCGGATAATGAAACCACAGATCATGAGCTTAGACAACAAAGATGAAAAAAAGAATACAAAAGATGCAAACTGAACAATGAAGAAAAACCCAACAAGCTCAAACCTACAAAGTTGCCAATCAACGAGCTCAATTTATGTATAGCAAAATGGTGACCTGTGAACGAGCCGAGCTTGAGTGAGTGAGCTCAGGCTGGGCTCTTGTTCGGCTCGTTCGAAATCGGCTCGTGTTCGATATATGCTCTTGTTCGAAATAGTTCGTGAACAGTGTGTTCGTGTTCGACTCGAAAATTTTATTCATGTTCGTGTTCGACTCGAAATTGGCTCGTTAGACTATAAAATTATTGTAATAATTTATTTTTTTAAATAAAATTAAAATAATAAATTTTCTAAAAAACTGTTTGTATTAATAATTTAATTCCAAACAAATTTCAAGTATATATTTCATGAAACATAGATTACCTAAAAATTTTCTAGAATAAATTTCATACAACATTTTACAGAAAAAGAATATTAATATTTTTTTACAAAATTTTACAAAATACGAACTTCATTACAAATTTTAAAATTTACAAATTAAACAAGAATACAAAAGAATACAAATAAAATCTCAAATAAAAAACAAAAAAAAAATTATACAAAAAGAATTACATTTATTTTTTAATATATATACACTTATGACCTGCATCAACTCAAAAAAATTAAAAAAATATATTAAACTTTTTTATATACATCTTCTCTTTATATACACCTTTACTGGTGAGTTAGGCGACAGTAGCGTGTTTGCTGATGGCAATGGAAGACTTTCAACACCGAGAACATGAATAGACTCTATTGAAGTTCTTGAAAGAGGTAAATTTAGCTCCTCTGCTTCCAAACCTCTCAACTTTCCATCCTTCAAAGATTTTGATGCATGCTTACTGCTCCCACTGTTTCCATTTTTTTTTTGTTGTTTCCAACTGAATGGCTAACTTAGTAGTAGTGGATGTAAGATCTGTCACATACATCAAAACAGTGTATAAAAAATGCTTTTAGTTAATTTCATAAAATATAACATAAAGTTTACTATTAAAAATTATGGTTCGCTAGTTTTTTATAAAATCTATAACAATCTGATACTATTGGCTAAATTTTGCATATTTGGTTCTTTGCGCCCAGATGGATTAAACAGATAACATGCACGTTTAAATTTCCACTAATTGTAAAATGGTAATTGTAAGTTTATTAATTATTTTAAAAGTTGTGTGAATTATTTTAAGGCATTAGTGATGCTCATATTCAATTAACGCATTAAAACTAAAAATAATTCAACAATATAAATAATTATTTTTTAGAAAGCTACGCTGGGAATGTGAGAATTATAAATATATATTTTTCACAAAAAAATCAGACAACTTCCTAACACAGATTTCTAAAAATAGGAAGAAAACAGTTCCCAAATCAAGCTTGAAACACAAAACAATTAGAAAGCTTATCCCAAACAGAACTTAAATGTACCTCAATCCATAGTGCCAGCTTGGGCCTCCCCTTGGTAATGTCATAGTTCCTTAAATCGACAAACAAAGCTGAATCCTCTCAATAAACGGAGCATATTCTGTATCCATTTAAAATATATCACATTATTCAACAATGAGACAAACGACACTAAATCAAAGAAAAATAATTCTGAAATTCACTTACTTAAATTTTCAACTCTTACCAGACTGAATTGTCCGAGGAAAAAAAGCCCATCATCAAACTTTGAAAGTTATTCTTCTATCTTGTTTAAAGTAGTAATTGCAGTGTTCATGAACTAAGAGATGTATCAGGGCTTCAACAGATGAAAAAAGTTCTTATAAACCAGAACAAAAATCAGGGTTGGTAACTCACCAACTTCTTGACTGACATCACCCTTGGAAGGCAAGTCTCGATATGAAACACCATTGAAGGAGCCAGTGAAATCCAGCAGTTCCTCTGCAAACCTTTTTTTATCTGTATCCTACAATAATTTTCCACAAAGCATATCAATACCTCAAGGAGCTAAAACTAGTGTTAATCTAGCTAAGGAAAGTTATTCAACTGCTCTTACATCAAGAAGCAAAGAAGGGCCCTCAAAGTTGTCCTCGATGTACTTGAGCAAATCCTAGCTCTCCCTTTTAACCGCATTGTTATGCTCCAAAGAAAGAACCTAATCATCAATACACCCAATTAGCACCAGTTCAATGAAGCGGGTAAAGCAAGCCATGACTAAAAGGACCACAGAAAGGTAAAACCTTTCTTTATTGTAGCATGTTGCATCGACTAATAGCCAAAAATTGCAACATCTGTAGAAAGAGAGAGACTAATATATTATAGGCTCCATGGAGATGCTAACAGACACAAATATTATGAAATGCTTATACTAATCACATGAACAACTTATTTTCTTTAAATATAAGATAGTAAATATGAGCATTTGAACTCAAACAATATGACCATAATTCAAAAAAGTTAAAATAAGTCATGAAAAATAGTGTTACATCAAATTAGTGAGCTGTTGTTATTTATCTATCACAAATAAAGAACTAGTATGAGCAAAATAAAAGCACAAACCAACTAATAATAAGATATGTGGCATAAATTAGGTTAAGGAAAAAATATTCGCCAAATTATAAAACCATGCTTTATGACGACACAAGGAGACTATTTTCCTTATAACTAGACAATCACATTTGTACTGCACTCAAATGAAGCACACATCTAACTTAAAGTTATAAGTTGAGCACAGAGCAACATATTATTTTTTTAGGATCATAAAACCATACATTAGGATTTGGCGAAATGAGAATAATACAATTCCACCCAAAGCAAAAGAAAATGAATATACCAAATACAAAACGTGTACCCGAACATGTACAAGTATATGAATATACCAAATACATAACGTATACCCACCATGGCCACCATAACGTATACCCGTCACTCATCCACATACAATTCCACCCAAAGCAAAAGAAAATGAATATACCAAGTACAAAACGTTTACCCGAACATGTACAAGAATATCAAACCCAACTCCCAAAAATAACTAAAGAGCCACTGTAGAGTAAGAGGTGAGATCCAAATAGACCAGATAGCAACAGGTGTAAGAAACCAAAGGCAAGATCTCTCTTTAGCCATTAAACCATGTTGCAACCAGAAGAGCTTGCAAGAAACCAGAGCATAGATGCTGAAAAGTAAACAGTAATAGTCCGAGCCAGGTGAAAAATATGCATACTCACTAAAATGAACTTCCTTGCAATGAAACAGATGAGTGCACCGAAGTGGAGTATCCCAATTGTAAAACACATGCCATAACCTTCTAGGCGTAGGGAAGCAATTGATACGATCAACAATCCTCTAAAGTGGGACAGTAATCGAACCAACTAGCAAATCATAGGTGATAGAAACACCCAGCAGCAGTGGGAAGTATGAGACATAGGTGAAAGAACAACTCAACAGAGAGAGCATCGAGCAGTAAAGAGATAGGTAGCTGGGAGATAAAGCATCAAACAAAAAAGCAATAACCCAACCAATCCAACAATCATATAGAGCACCCATATCCTGAAGAAATAAACCTTGCAGGTAGCAGATGAAACAGGCCCATTTATCGTGCAGAAAGAACCACACAAGTAACAGAATAGTGAGACAGGTAGTGAAAGGAATTGCAACCATAATCAGAAAGCAAATATGAATATAACTACCTAACAGAAAAGGTAAACAAGTGTGAGGTATGCCATAATGCCCAAAAGCTGCCAAACACAAACTGCCAAAAAAATGTTTCTCCAATCATTTATTTTAGATTTAATTTTGTCCACTACCTCATCCATTTGAATTTGCTTCCTCCTCCCTCTAAGAATGTTTACACCAAGAAATTTAATGGAAAGTTTTGTAAGTTTACATCCAGTGAAATTGGAAGCACAACTTTCAACATTTTGATGAATATTTTTCCCAAAATATATAAAATATTTAACCAAATTAAAGAGTAAGTCAGATATTCTCTGAAAATAAGTCAATATATGCATAATAGATTTTATAGCAGACTTACTGATATTAGAGAACAAAATAATATCATCAGTATATGCAAAATTGCTAATCAGGATTTTAGATTTTTGAGAATATTGGATGTGGGATGTTATATATGCAAATTATCAAAAAGCCTGGAGAGATAATCAAAAGCAATTGTGAAAATAGTTGGAGAAAGAGGATCTCCCTGTTTAATGTCTCTGCATGCAGAGAAGAAGCCATGAGCTTTACCATTAACAAACACACTGTAATGATTATTTACTAACCATCATTTAATAAGTAAGCAGAAATCTTGATGAAACCCTTTAGCCTGCAGAACATTAAGAATGAAATTTCAGCTAATAGTATCAAAAGCCTTTTTGATATCAAGTTTAAAAACCATGTTACCTCCCCTGCATTTTTTATCCAAGTATTCAATCATTTCCTGTGCCAATAGGTTGTTATCAGTAGTCTCTCTGTCTTTAATAAAAGCATATTGCTGTGTAAAAATAATTTTAGAGAGATTCGGTTGCAGCCTATTCACAATCAACTTACTCAACACTTTAGATGTAACAGTGGTAAGAGAGATAGGGCGAAAATTATCCCAAGATATCTTGTCATTACCTTTGGGGATGAACACAATCAAGGCAGAGTTGAAATACTTACCTGGATTTTCCCCAAGAAAAAAACTTTGAATAACACAGATAACCTCCTTCTTGATGATGTCCCAACAGTGAACATAGAAATATGAGAAAACATCAAGATTCATAATGGGCGGATCACTCTATTTACTTTCGCTTCAGTTTTTATGATTGGTGTATCCATTCGGTTGGCTGGGGGATGATATGGTTACCACATCAAATTAGTAAAAAAAAATATAATTGAACAATACCCCTTTTATGTTTCTTAAACAAAATATATAGATGATGTATTTTTTGGGAATGGAGGTCACCCAATTGAGTTTGTGTTGTTATTTCCTTGAGGTAGTATACGTAGTATATTAAACACGATATGCATATTAAATTGCAGAGTAATTGAGACTCTAATGGAGTTTGATGTTAAACTTCTTTCAAATTAATGAAAACCTTTATTCAATCCTGGTAGATGTCGAAAACTTTGGAAACTAAACTATATCATAATTACTTATCTGTATATTTCATTGTTCTGTAAATACAGTTAGTAAATATTTACAGTCTTTTATGTGTTAGTCATCAAGATTTTGTCATTCATATGCTCAAATAGATCAAAGGGGGCACCTGCCAATGCTTGTTATATGAAGATAGTGGAAAAATTATGTTGATTGTTGACTCTATTGCTAATTGGGCAGCACTTCCTTCTGATATGGGGTCTACAATAGGATATTGTGTTCTTATTGGAGCAACATGGTGACTTGTATGAGTAAGAAATATTTTGTTGTAGTTGGATCCGCTAGTGAGGTTGAGAGCACTTGAGATACAAGTTAAAATGTGAAGAGTTGAATAAATGAAGTTGATTTGTGATAGTAAAGAAGTATTGCATTTTGCCTCTAACCAAGTTTTATATGAGAGCACTTGAGATACAAGTTGTTATTTTATAAAAGAAAAAGTTATTTCGAGATATTTTTTTTTTAATTCTAATAACTAGCCAGTAGATATATTCAATAAATCAGAGAGGTCCTCAAATAAGCTACACTTGTAACAAACCAGGGGCATAAGTTCTATATATCATAACCCAACTTGATGAAACCCATCATATCGAAGCAGATCGTCTTATGTCGAGGCCACGATAGTTAAATATTTAACCAATTTTTGTTTGGAAGGAATTTTATTTATTTATTTATTTTTAATTTACACAAATATTGAGTTATTAATATCATCAAAATATCGTAAGATATAAATACTCAAAATTCTTTGAGATTATATCATAATTATACGACAAAAGAAAGTACACAACAAGCATGAAAATCTCTCTCAATTAACAAAGAATGTTTCTCACAATGACTCTAAAAAATATAAATCAAGGCAGTAACATACCTAATATCGAATTCTCAATAGTAATCAATAATCTCTATTTAATCTCAGTTTTACCCTTTCCTGAAATAATATGTGAATAAATTAATGGAGAGCTCATTAGATTACTCAAAATCTATTGTAGTTTTTAATACACAAAAGAGAAAATAACATGTATTTATTTTAGCTGAACTAAAAGAACATGACAGAACATCGTGTGGTGTATCTATCAAGTACGGTGCAAATATAAATAATAATCACAATAAGCATATGTTGAGTAACTGCATGAACAATATGATATCAGAAATAAAGTAAAATAAAATGAAATAATAATTTATTTTTTTTTGAAATATTTTATAATTTTTTTCACATTTTGTACTGCCAATTTCACTTATATCTCTATTTGTTCATATTTCTAATTTGCTTTTTATATCTTTATTTTCATTTATGCTTTCACTTGTTTATACATTTTCAAACGTATCAAACACATAAGTATTTATATTGGTTCGCAATTATTTATATAACTCCACTTGAATGCACTAACATACAACTACCTAGTCACTCAATCACCTACACTTTAATATATGCACATAAAGTTTTTCCCCCTATTTCTCATTCTTACAAGTATATTTTTTATGCGGAAGTTTAAAAATATCAACAACTTTAATATATGCAAATACCACTAGACATGCTACTGAAATCTATAAAATTTGGTATGCACAACTGATGGTGAAATTTGCAGGAGAGATTAATCTTTACATAACGACAATTAAAATTTACAAAATTATTTATATGTGATATCAAGAATAATATTTTGAAGTATTTCTCATTGCATAACAAATTTTATCTGGTTTAGTATACTTGTTAAAATACACAATATTGTAAACCACAAAATATTCGATAAAAATTTAATTTTTCAGTTTATTCTATGACAAATAAATTACGAGTTGTAAAGTTTATAAAACTTTGTATATTTGAGTTTATTCAAAATTTTACCAAATAAAAAATCCAAGTTTAAAAAAAATTGATGAAATTGAATCTGAAATATGAATAGTATAGTTTATCTAAAACCGGACAATTTTCCCAATTGGTTTGACAAAAGAAATCGGTTTATTGCCTCCGAAATCAGCTCTCCCTTGAATATTTCTCTCCCTATCTCTAACTAGAATGGTTTACGATTTGAGAGAATAAAAAGCTTGGAAAATGAGTTTTTGAAGTGGGAATTGATATTTATACATATATATATATTTTTTATTAATTAAGGACGTAAAAATAATTAATTGAACTGTTATATTTATAACTGTGAATTTTACATAACTCTTTTTATTTCTTAAAATTAAAGTCTTTAAAAATTATGAAAAGATAATCAATAAATAATATCATACTAGAATATACTGGTTAAAATGGTTCGTAAAACGAACTCCAAATGATTCCAGAAAACTCGCTTTTAAAAGATGTACCAAATCCTTACGAAAAATAAATCCAACAAGAAACCTTATGTTTTACTATTTATAATGCTCATAAAAATATGTTCAAAATAGAATCCAAAGTACTTTACAATTTGGTGAAGATGATTTACAGGCGATTTATGAATAGAATATAAAACAAAACTAGACAAATTGTGTTAATATAAGAAGATCAATTCCAATGAGTAAAAAGTTCGTCAAAATCAAAATTTTAAAAATCAGTAAGTAAATCAGACATAAAATCAACTCTAACTTTTAAAAATCAGTAAATAAATCAGACAAAATCAACTCTAACAACTCAGATAATAGTAAACAAGAATTAAACATGTTTAACTTATCTGATCCCAAAATCAGGTCACAACGCGCCTTAATGCTGTAGGAGTAAATGACTCTAGTTTGAGGGAGAAAGTTATTTATAAAAGTAACTGTAATTTTATTTAATATAGTTGCAATTGTATTTGATATTTTCAATTGCATTGGGTGAAAGGAAAAGTTATTTTCTGTATATCTTTCTTCCTAATGTTGTATGTTAATACAATAGTTTTCTTCTGTATATTTTTTGAGTAAGGATACTGATCTTTTTGCTATAATCTTTTCCTGCCACATGTATTTTGGAGGAAATTCAGTAATCATCATATATTGCATTGTCTGAAATATTGGTAAAACTATCTATTTCATCTTTTTTCAACAAAAATCTATCCGCCTAAATATCTTAAGGCAATTGAGTTTGGTGCCAATCTTATATATGTTTAATTTCTTAAAGATTCGGGCTTGTAGTCTGTTTTGCTTAATATGCAAAGTTTAATTGTCAAACAAACTTTTGATTGATGAGCTAAGTTATTTCAATACTTTTTATTTTTGCTTAATTTCAATTAACTTATAATGATATTAAAACAATGTTAAACCATGAATGAAACTAGAAGCAAAGTTGTTTGTGCCATCACAAACACGAGTTTAAAAAATGCTAAACATGGCCATGATGATAATTAAAAACTTTAATTTATCAGATTCATGGTCCGCCCATCTACACAATTACAGAGCATCACATGTACCTTCTTGGTAAGAGTGTTTTCTTTGCGGCCATTATAAATTGAGTTTCAATCAAAAGACATGGCTTTTGAAGTTATCACATCTTGTATGGGTAGATATATGTGGAAGAGGTTTAGATTTTGTTATTTGTATAAATTTGATGCAGTTTGATCTTTATTGTTGGGTTTATTTTTATATTGGGCTTCAATTATGTGTCAATTAAGCATTGAATAATAATAATAATAATAATAATAACAACGTACTATTATGTTTATTTCTTTCTCTGAAAGTTTAGGAATATATACGAAGCCATAATCTATGTAAGGGGCTCTAGCCTTGTATCAGAGGTACATGATTGATTGGTGTAGTGAAATATACAGTTAACTTTGAGATCTTTGCCTCTTTCTCATGTGTCTTCTCTCTCTTCCTCTTCTTCTAGTACTTTGTCAAGTGATATCAAAGTTAATATGCCTTTCTACATTGACATTCGCCATTGCTTCCACAAATGTTTAAGCCATGTTCTCAGAACCACCTGCAGATTGTGTTGCAGCCCCCTCCAAACATTGTACCGCTCGCTATTCACAACCTCATCACACCTTTTGCTGCCTAGAAGCTGATATATGAACCGTAGGCTTTTCTCTTACTCGTCTTTGCTTTGTGCAATGGCTTCCGTATTGCACTTTTCAAAATTACATGCCAAGCCTGCACTCAGTCACACGTAATTTTCTTCTCGCTATGTGTGCGAGGCTTTTATCCCACTTCCACTAATGTTAGCGATCAAACCCTCTTATTCTGCTCCTTGATCTTTTCCCACCACATCAAAGTCTACGATTGCACACAGAGTGACCTGTTGTTGCTACTTACTAGCCCTCTCCATCAAAGCATTGTTTAAAATGAAAGAGTGAACCATTGTAGCAAACTTTGCCAATGATTTCTATTCTTTTCCGGCTCCATCGCTTTTTGCCTGGATGCTTACTTGCCTACAACTCCCATGAGCTTCTCTATGTGCTTGGTCTCATTAGCACTCATCAAGCTCACCATTGTCAGGCAATGCCATTTGCAGGAAATCTCACCTTTGATGCACCTGGGTGTTGTGTGCATTGCATATGCTCTTTTTTATCATATTTTCTTTTTCTTTGCCCAAATTTACTTTGCTCATAACCCAACTCCATTCTTGCTTCTTGTTCTCTTTCATGACCGAGTCAAGCCCAGATTGTAGCCTACATGAGATTCTTTTGTTTGCTCACCCTGCGGCGTCTTCTAAACTCATCTATTCTAGGCGTGAATCATCTTCTTCGTATCCCAGTTATTCCATGGAACATTTTTTTTTAACAGAATCATAAGCCATACACTTTTTGTGATATTGATGATCCTTATTCTTTCGTAGATTGGGAAGGCAAATTATATAGATCATGTTATGATCATTATTGATTATATCATGATGATCATGTATATTCTCATTTTCAATATCGTGTTCTTAATAGCTGAGATCATGACAATCATTTATATTCTTATCTATAATATTTTGATTATGATGAAAGTTTAAAATTACACAATTGAATACTGTGGTATTTTTTGTTCATGTTACGAGACATAAGTCTCAAATTTAAATAAATGTATAATTTAATAAAATATTATATAAACTATAAAGTGTGAAGTAAAAAATAACATATTAATATTCTAACTTATTAACATATTAAAAAATAATATAATAACTTTCTAAATAAAAATAATAAATCACGTAAAATTGGAAGTAATACGTTAATATCTTAACATCAAATTATGAAATAATATGAGTTATACAATTATTAAACTATTAAAGTAAGTTAATATATTAAAATAAAACACTAAAACATTAAAATATAACTTCAAAATAAGTCCAATATAAGTATTTCTCTCGTACTGCCCTCACTTAGGATCTATTTGGGGCAGCTTGTGTGTTTCAGGATAAGCAGCTTATCCTGAAACGTGGCCTGCGGGTCGATCGCGGGGGTCGAGCCGCAGCCTGAGTTTAGTGTAAAAAACCCAAACGCGGCAGACATCGTTTTCAAAAACGCGCAAAATAAATGGTTAGACGACGTTTTCAAAACTGCCGCCACAAGTATAAGCTACTCCAAACGGGCTCTTAAACAAAAATATAACAAGTTTTCAATATTTGATTTTCTTAATTTAGAAGTCCTATAACTCTTATGAGCATAACTTATCCTTAGTCATATATTTATTCTTCCATTCTTTGTTATTTTTAATCTGAATTATATTTTATTTTTAATGAAAATTTTAATTCGAATGATAATTTTATTGAATACTAGAACTTCAACTACATAATTTTTATGAATGCATTTTCTTAAGTGCTTATTATTTAGTGTGTGATGTGTGAGGGTTAACAGGTGGGCTATTTTTATTTTATTTTTAGTTTTTTTTTTTTAAAATTGGTTATTAATTTTAAAATTTGAGGAGTTTTTTGAGGCATACGAGTCTTAGTTATGCCTCACCCTGAGTCAATGAGGCGGAAGCCTCGTTGCGATATTTTTTTTAAAAGTGTTGAGATGGACCTCAAGGTCTACCTCATATTACACAATTTTAAGTAAGGATCATGATTAATAATATCCTAATGACCAAGCCTACTGTCGTATCTGATATGATACCATCCAAATCCAAGTTATATTGACATTATTCTAAGCCTAGTTAAGTCCTTAGTCAACCTATGCCTGGTGATGAAACATTCAATGATAAATTAAATTGGTGCTTTAAGGATATGGGAAGTCTTTAGTTACTAGTATATCCAGTTAATTCGATCTTAACTCCACCAGCCTCACTATCTCCTTCTACTTGTGTATTTGCACCTGAGTTGTGATGGTGCGATTAATTTTGATTTTGATATATGCCCGAGGATGGGTTGAGCTAAGGATTTCATAGATGGTCTTACTAGAGATCAATACTACCCATGAGTTTGAGGTTCCTTCAATCACAATTGTTGCTCTACATCCTCAATTGGTGAATACACCTATTGTTTTCCAACTACTATTTTTCGTTATCTCCATATGACCTGGTGTATCTCATGTTTGTCAACCACGAATAATGCCGTAACTCAAAGGTCCTCATGGGGCAATAACACGATAGCATGACACCATTATAAATATGGCATAAAATATCAAAAAAATTTGAAAATAGTAATAAATATGAAAGACTAATAATTTAAAAGACAAGTCATCTTGATAATAAAATATAATTTAGAACAAAAAACAATCATCAATGGCGAGAAATGATGTTTTTTTTATGCTTCGTCAAGCTTGCTAGTTGAATAGCGAAGACTTGCTGTTGAGTGTAGCCCATTGAAATCATGGTGTACATGATTGAATTGTGTTGAAATGTTGAAGGCTCAAGATTGGTCTTGTAGCTTGCGGCCTACTTTGTGAAGACAATGCATGTGGCCTAGGGTGGGGAAGACAAGCAATGGCTTGCTATGCAATAGTGCAAAGAAGACAAACGTGTTCTGTGCAGCTCGTGTGAGTTCGAGATGAAGCCGTAGGATGAGACTATACATGAGACCAGAGTTAACCCAAACAACTACGGAATTGTAATTTTTATTACTGAAATTAAATTGAGTTACAACAAACAAATACGAAAATAGGGAATAACAGCAAAGGACATAACATAGACCCAAATTAGGGCTAGGTTGAATCGTGGTGGTTGAGTAGCAGGACGGAAGGGATGGGTGCGATTAGGGAAGCAAAAGAAGGTTTGGTAGTTTGATGGGGCAACTGAGAGGTTTGATGGATTAGTTGGTGGAAGCGCTGGTGGCAATTACATTAAGGAAGTGGAAGGATAGGCCGGAGGAAGGCTGGCTATGAGTGAGCAGCGACACAGGGTGAAGGAGCAGCCAGAATTCCTTGAAAGTGCAATTGCATTTCTATATTAAAATAGTTCCAAAATGTTACAAAAATGTCAAGCAAAAGTAATGGGTTGGGCATTAGCCCTAATTACATCCAAAAAATCAGGATCACAAATAGAGGTTGTCCAAGCAAACGAGCTATTCAAAGCAAGCTAGGCACAAAAATTGAGCTTTTTTGTTACAATATCTATATGTAAAAAAAAAAGAGAGCCTCTTTGAATTCAACGAGGAAAGTTAGATCCAATACCAGCTCCGAACTCCTCTAGGTGGTATTCTCCACCCTTTGTGGAATGAGGTTAATGACATTTACATTGTCATCTTCTATGGTAATACCCTTGTACTCTATCATCCATGGTTCGATAGCAGACTTCAGCAAGAGGATTACTTCTACACCACAGCGTTGTTCTAATGTATCATAGAATGAGCAGTTGCATAAAATGAGGTCTCCATTTTCGTCTCGGATGACGAGACCAGTACCTCCAATGATTTTAGGAAACAGAGAACCATCAATGTTGGCCTTAATCAAACCTGGATAGGGGGAACATCATGGAGGACAAATCATCTCGTTAGGCTATAAAGTGCCCCATTGCTCAATGATGGGTTGCGATGGCATCTGGGTGAGAGGAGAGGATAGTGGGCGCCATAATCTTGGAGTTCCATAGGATCAATTGTGTTTTTGACATTGCGTGCTCTCAAACTTTGGTAAACCGCATAGATAGTTTTTCCCAAAGGCCACATGAGTAGGCGGCAACTGATCTAGCTGTTGATAGTGTCTTAGTGTTAAATTCATGCACCATGAACCTCCAATCTAGAGATTATTTAGAGTGGCTCTAAGGACTTTGTAGGTGGCCATGATATGTGTTTTATCTACTACTTCATTGTATCCCTAGGATCAGTGTTCATCAACACCAAGCCCTCTCTTAAGTAACCAATTATTGGTAGAAATTAGGTTACAAGAACTCTCCAATAGAAAACATGTTCTCAAGGATGCAGTTTAAATTTCCTTAGCCAATCGACAATCATAGGCTCATTAACGAACGATTTTCCATAAGCAAGAGCAGTGATAGCGCATCCTGAATGAGCAGGAAAAGATTTGACAGTTCTTTTGGAGGTTAGTCGACTAGTACAACTACAGAATAATGCTACAAATTTTTTGGTCACACCGGGATTTCATTAAAGGCAAGTTCCAGCTGCCCTCCATCTGTCACCACCTGACTTGAGACTGGAATTAACAAAGATGGGTGCAGACGGTCGGACGACGTGAATTATATTTTTTATTTTTATTAACTATAATTATCATTTAATAAATGAAAGACTCACTAAAGAAAGTAGATTACATCAATACAGTTAAATTTACGTCATTAAAGGTTGTCCGCATCTTTCATAAGTATTTTATCTTCTATTGTTCATCTTTTAATTAATTAATTACACTAAAAAAGTTAGTTTAAAACAATAGTGAGCTAACCAAAGCCAATAAATACTCGCACTATTAAACTACAGTAATACAAGAAAAAAAATAATACACATACTAGTAAAATTTTTAAATAAATTAGTATAAAACATTTGATAGTTTATGAATATAATCATTTAAAATATTTTATAATATTTAATATATTTTATTATATTAATAACATATCTATATGATTTTATATCTGTACAACTGTTACAGGAGCACCGTTTAAAAATTTAACAGTTAGGGTACTTCAATATCAATATTATTTTTCATTTATATGCACGATACCATTAGCATTTTTCCGCTAGTACGATAAAGAGGCGAATGCACATACAAATATACTATAAAAATCACTCATTCTTATTTTCATAATAGTCAATGTATTTCATATATATGAAATGAATGCTAGTATGCATCAATATGAACAAAAAAATTCAATAGTCATAAATCATGAGTTTGTAGTAATTCAAATATAACTAGTAACAACAACAATAAATGTATTTGATCTAAAACAAAGAAAAATATTACTATGGCATAAGAGCATGAGTACTCATATTTGCTTTAAAGTTCTGAAATCTCTTCTACAATAGAATACCTATTATCTTATATAAAGTATTATTATTGATAAATTAACTAAATGATTTATCATTTAATTATAATTGAAATATTTTATGAAACTTGATATTAATATGAATCTATTTAAATCCACCAAAAAATTTATATAGTATTATTAAATTATCACTACAATTTAGATAATATTATTAAATTATCACTACAATTTAATATATTTATTTTACATAATTTAGTATTTATTTATTTGATATGAATAGTTTCTCATTATCGAAATTTGACATTAATATATTTAAAAGTAGAAGAACTCTTAATTTATGTTTTACCTAATAAATTTTTCTCACTATCACTTCTCCCTTAGGGACATAAATGAGGCCAATGTCCTTGCTAGTCTTCCTAACAAAATATAACATAACTTCATATTAATAATATTTTAAGTGTTTAATCAAAATAAATTAGATGCATCATTGAAAATATAACTCAATTCCTCTTATTGCAAGTTCAGCAATTCCTTTAGGGTCCTCTATATCCCCTCATTTATTGGTGTTAATTCTTCCTTCCTGATTTACACTCTTGATTGACAAAACAAAATCCTTATAAATTCTTTAAACGCAATTCTATTAATATATTTAAAAATACTAAATAACATTAAACCCTAATTATGGAATTGGGAGATCTGATTTAAGACAATTAATGCCCTTCACATCTTAATAATCTCTAATTTAGAGATTAATTTTTTATGTGCAATCCTAAGAGTGAATCATCTTTGTGTGATGCCCCTTTTTAATCAACTATGAGGTTGAATGCAGCATAATAGTATCTTATTCAAGCAATGATAAATTTATTAGCTTTCACCCCAACTTATTATTTATTGTCATATTGCTCCTTGATCCAGATATATTGTTTGCGTTGCAATGCCTTTCTGTTCTTAGGAAGCTCTCACTTGACAATTTTTTATCTGCACTGCCTCTTCAAAATGCTTGCAATTGATCCACAATACTTTTATAGTTTCGGAGTTGAATGTCATAGAAGTGATAAAATCCTTGGCTTCACGTGTTATCATTTAATTTCCCTTGATAACCCTCCATGTATGAACATAAATGATCAAGATGTATCCTTCTTCATTTACCTACCCAATTGGGATCAGTTTCCTCTTTAATTCAACAGCATGCCTCCCATTTTGTAGCTTTTGCATTTTTTTTTTACTAGTTTTAATTTGCATTTCTCTAACTCCCACAGCTCTTAAAAGTTCTCATCATCAGCAAAATGAACATTTTAGGGCACAGAGTACTGGAAGAAGAACCTTCACTTGATTCTAATTTCTGGTTGTCCTTACTTAAGGTCAAGTTACGGACATCTTTGAGCTTTAATTTTAAAGTCCAACATAATTTGCTTGTTGTTGTCATAGTTTCAACCCTACTTTTTGGATAGTGATGGTAACAAGATTAAAGCACAAACTTTGTCATTCAAGTTTTTTTTCCATAAAATTCAACTTCTGCTCAAATTGAACTCATTGATATGTGAAACTACGGAAGCCCATTTAAGTATTCTAAATTTAAAAATAGTTTTTATTAAATATGCATTTTTTATGACCGAAGGTATCTCATGCATATGTTATGGAACTTTTATCATTTGAGCTATAACCTTCTCATTAATAACAATTGTACAACCTTCAATGCATCCAGAAGATCTAGAATTTCTTAACTTATGATATTGGCTTTAACTTTTAGAGAGGTAGATGTAACTTTCTTTGGAATTAGGTATCTGCGATTTCTGTATTCCGACACTAGAAGTTCTTGCCATCGAATCTATATTAGGTTTCAACTTCCCAGCTTCGAAAGCTATACTGCGTCGACTTTCTCTATAAAACCCAAAGCTAGTAAACTCTAATCTAAGTTATTGTGGAAGAGTATGCCCACTTCTTTCTATGTTACCTTTCTCTACCCAGTTGTAAACAAAGCCTATATACCCAATCCCACCTTCATCCCATCCCAACTAAGAAGATATTACTGCTGTCCTGCTAGAATGACAACTGCCAAGCTACAAAACTATTACAAGCCTCTATGCTTGACACCACCCTTACACTAGGCATGTTTTTATGCTAACGACCATCGATCCAACCATTGTTGAACTCGTTAACATATCTTGAAATTGGTCCTTCAAAAATTTCTGTTTCTTAAATTCTCTGAGAAACGACTCACAGCCATATCTATCGAGAACACCCATTAAATGTCTCTCATTAGCCATCTGTTAGTCTGTCTTATCACCGATCTTCAAGGCCTCATTATCTTTTTTGCGAAGCATACCAATATGTCATGTATTCACACTTCTTTACAAGTCGAATATAATGGGTGGAATGGTTGTTCAGAAACAAATGTGCACATTTTATGTGGCTCAATATCGCAAAAAAATTGATTTAAGATCTCAAATATGTTGAGATTTAATCAATATCGCAAATATGTTGATTCAAGATCTTGTACAAGGGAATTAATTTTTAACACATTTATAAGACAGTGGTGAGACCTGCAATGCTCTATAGCGCTGAATGTTGGCCTTTAAAAGAGAAGCATAATAATAAGTTAAGTGTTGCCGAGATGAGAATGATTAGGTGGATGAGTGGCTTTACACTTAGAGACAAAATGCGGAATGAATATATTCGTGATAGGGTTGGTGTAGCTCCTGTGATGGACAAAATTAGAGAAAGTCGTCTTAGATGGTTTGGTCACATTAAACGTCGACCATCCGATGATCCGATCAGGAGAGTAGATGTTTTAGATTCGACTTGTGTTAAGAAAGGCAGAGGTAGACCTAGGAAAACTTGGGCTTATTGTATTAAAAATGTCCTTAATTTACTAGAACTAAATGAAAATATGACACTAAATAGGACGCAATGGAGAAAAAGGATTCATGTAGCCGACCCCACGTAGTGGGATTAAGGCTTTGTTTTTGTTGTTGTTGTTGTTGTATGACATTGTAACTAGATCGCTTTCTTGCAAGAGCCATGTAATAAACAGCCATAACAGATCAATCTTGCCACAAGAGAAGCCAACCAAGGCGCAGGTGTAGAGAATGATCACAAAAACATCCGAATCGCAGGAGAAGAGTATCAGTTTGATAAACATGCAAAAAACTTTAATATTTGCTTGTTGTAATTAGTTGAATGGCTGAAAACTTTCCTTTTTTTTTAAGAGTCAAACCCATGACCTCCTATTTGAGGATTGAAAGGCAAAACTCCGTGGCAATGAACACTCTGCTAGGCTTAATCTTAGAAAAAGATCTTTTATCTCCTTGATTTGAAAATGTAATCTATGATGCAGTAGCCTAGCCATAGCATTAATGCTTAACTTTAATATTCAGCCTAATTTGATAAAATTGCTTCCAACCTTATAATCTCTAAATCATAGATAATATTTATTGACTTTTTTTTTTTATATTTCTCTGCAATGCATACCTCTAATCCGTGTTACTTCTTGACATATTACAGAATGATAGCATCTGGAGAAGTTGTCTATCATCCATTACCGGATAGCATCTGGAGAATTTTGTATATCATCCATTAACGTCTTTGTGGTTTTTATTTGTAGGAATTAGACTAGGGAATCATCAAGAAAGGTTTCATTCAAATTATGTTGGAAGTTTTTCTCGCAGCTTGCGAGATATTGAAGGGTTCAATGATGTAGCATTACTTAAAGAACTGTACAGAAGTGATCCAGAAGGAGTTATTAGACTATTTGAAAGTCAACCTTCCTTACATTCGAACCCTTCGGCTCTTGCTGAGTATGTTAAAGCATTAGTCAAAGTTGATCGGCTGGATGAAAGTTCTTTGCTCAAAACTCTGCAAAGAGGTATATGCTACTGTCACATTATTCGTAGATGGCAGTTTATTTAATTAATTGGACAAGTAGAAGAGTAACTGATGAGTCAATGTAGGGATCTAAAAGGAAGTTCTGTGATATTATACTTGTAAAATAAAGGTTTTTTAAAAGAAGGATTGAGATCAAATTACTCTCCCATTGTTGGCGCCTCTGTGCAATTTACCTAGATTGATAACTATTTAAAAAGCATCAAATGTTTTTCTGAGGTTTAGTCAGCTCTTTTTAATGTAGATTTTCATCTCATTCTGTATTAGGAAGGATCTCTTCTTTGATTCCATTATTTTAATATGGTAAATATCTCTTTTGTAAGTGCTTTGGTGAAATTTTTTTATGGCTCTGGGAAGAAATTGTAATGCTCTTTAGATATTTAGTTCTTTATATAAAATGTTCCTTTTTCTTTGTGATTTTTAAATGAATGATAATTAAAAATGCAAAATTATTTCAACAAATGCTTACAAGTTTTAAGAAATAAAATTTCCTGATCTTTTCATTTCCATTTAAGGTATTTTGAGCATAAGAAAGTACTGATGCTTATCAATTGGTTGCCTTTTGTTTTCTTCCATGGCTTGGAATTTAACATTTATAAACCGTTGATGTAGGTTGAATAAGAAGAATCATTCAAGTTGATTTAAATATTTTGAATTTTTTTCAAATGCATGCAATTTACAATTCCATTATTGCGTGAGAAACCTAAAAGGACCAGAGAAAGGACTTAGAAGCCTTTATGTTCTTAACTACCTTTGACAATTTCTCCTATTCACAATTAATACAAGGGTTTTTCTGTAAATTTTATTTGTGCTTTGCTTTCTTCTATTGCCATAACTAATTTCTCAAGATACAGGTATAACAAATTCCTCAAGGCAAGAAGAGTGTGTTAGCACTTTACCAGGCTTAAAGAGTGTGGGCTTAGCGACTAAAGAAGGGGTTCTTGGCACTGCTAACGCACCCATTCACATGGTAACAGCAGAAACTGGTCACTTTAAAGAGCAGTTGTGGCGTACATTTCGCACAATTGCCCTCACCTTTCTAGTCATATCTGGTGTCGGTGCATTGATTGAGGATAGGGGAATTGGCAAAGGTTCGATATCATAGGAATTCAACATGTGCTAATTGGTTGCCTTTTATTTATTCATCAAGTTTGCCTCATTTGATGCTTTGCAGGGCTAGGACTGCATGAAGAGGTGCAACCAAGCATTGATTCGAGCACAAAATTTAATGATGTAAAAGGCGTTGATGAAGCTAAAGCTGAACTGGAGGAAATTGTACATTACCTTCGAGATCCAAAGGTTTGAAGATGAAAAAAACAAATTGCACCATGTTTCATGTTTGGCTGGTCAGATTTTAAATTATTTTGCGTATACTGCTACTTGTTGGGACTCCACTTGAGTTTTAACCTCTTTCACATGTTGAAGGGGCGCATACAATAATTCGTAGAAGTTGGTACTAAATTAGAAGGCTCATAGTTTGGTGTTTTCATATGGTTTACCATCGCTGTTTGTTTTTTCTTTTGTCCTATTTCATACTGATTTTTAACTCTCTTCCGTTAATGACACTAGCTTCAAATCTTCCCTCTTACACTACATGCACAAAGAAGAATAAAACCTTCATGCATTTGTGTGTGCATCGAAATGTATGTTGTAGGTGTTATTGGTGATTGAGTAGTTTTATACAAACAACTTGCTTGTACGTGTCACAAGTGACTTGGTAAAAAAAAGCGGAGGAGAAAAATTCGTTGCTTGGTAAACTTTGCAAATTTGTATCTACGGTTGATTTCTATAGTCTACTTGTTATTTTTCTAAATATTGTGCTGGTTCCTTGTATGTAAGAAATTTGTTGGAAAGAGATGCCAATTGCCACTTGGCAGCACGAGCAAATACAGTTCATGTCAGTGTTGATCATCGACGCTCCTTTGCATATCCTAGCACACTCAAAATTAAGTTGGAAGCATGTTAAGATAAAATTAGCTTCTGAAATAGGCATACACAACTCGACACCAGCCAAACATGACTCAAAAATTAATAAGGAAGCGTGTTGGGGATGGACCATCAATGAGATGTCAATACATGTGCATGATTAAATGTTGTTTCATGCTCAATTCTTTTTTCTAAATGCCCCAGAGTGGTGTATTTTTTTATTCATGTGCCAAATTGTGTAACTCATCTTCCTCTCAACAAGAGTTTGATAAAGCATCCTTAGCCTTCAGCCTCTCTTCATTCATCACCCGCGTGATACTGGAGGTAACCCAAATCGCAGCGAATTGAAAATGTTATTGCAGAAATGCGGGTAAATACAACAAAAAGGGTTCTTAGAACAGGAATAAATGACAACAAGCAGAGACAACACCTTAGGATGACGACAACGGTGTTAAATGTTGGACAGCAGGTAGAAGGGCTGGTTAGCGGCCGCGGTTACAGCAGAATGGAAGAATGGCTAGGCGATAACAACTAGACGGTTGGAATGATGAGGTGGCAGGGGGGAGGGAGGCTGCAGCTGGCTGGGAGGCAGCAAGGCTGGCGACAGTAAGCGGGGAGGGAGGAAAGGGATTACAGTAGCAAGTGGGGGTGCTATAGGGTTGCTGCAACAGCAGGAAGGAGGCTTTGGGTTGGTGACAAGGGATATAGGGGAAGGGGAAGGTGCGCAGGCGTAAAGGCAGCGAGCTGGGAAGGGGTAAGCACAAGAATATTGAGAGAGAATCACCAACTATAGCATGATATAGTCAGAGCAACACCTGCTCTTGGAGACAGCCTTAGCAAAGGTAAGACTGATGACAGAAAATATGAGACAAAAACCGAAACCTAACACAGGATATATATATATATATATATATATATATATATATAACACACACACACACACACACACACACACACATATCAGTATATGTATGTATATGTATCTATACATAAATACATACATGCATGTACATGTATGCATATATTTATATATATCTATATCTACATACATATATGTATGCATATATATATGTATATGTGTATATATATACAAATATATATCCTGGGTTAGACTAGCTCTGATATCAGGATAAGACTAGTGTTAGACTAGCTCTGATACCAATTGACACCGGAGATAACTCAATTCCTAGTGAATTGAAAATATTATTGCAGAAATACGGGGAAAATACAACAGAAAGGGTTCCTAGAGCAGGAATAAACGACACAAACACGTTTAACACCCTAGGGTGAGGAAGACGATGCTTGTTGGCGGCTGGACAACAGGTGGAAGGGTTGGCTAGTGTCTAAAGTTACAGCAGGAGGTGGGAATGGCTGGGTGGTAGCAACTGGAAGATTGGAATGATAAGACAACAGCAGCAGGTAGGCAGGGGGAAGGGAGGAGGCAGCTGGTTGGGAGGCCGGAGGGGTGGCAGCAGCAAGCTGGGAGGGAGGAAAGAGATTACAACAGCAGGTGGGGTTGTTGTAGGGTTGCGGCAACAACTGGAAGGAGGATTAGGGTTGGCGGCAGGGGATACAGGAGGAGGGAAAGGTGCGCAGCATAAGGGCGGCTAGTTGGGAAGGGAGTAAAGCGGTAAGCGTAGGAATATGGGGAGGGAATCAATCACCTTGGAGCAGGTTATAGCCGGTGCACTGCTATACAAGCCCTGGCACGGTAAAAACGCCGACGACAGAAAATCTGGGATAAAAACTGAACCCTAACACAAAGACAATACACATATATAATAGATAACTAAAAGGGCCTTCAGTGGCAAACCTAGCCCATCAACATGGACTGGCCGGCCCGTGCTCTCCTTTAATGAAACCACCAACTGTTTTGTTGATTTGTATCATCTTTATATCTAACTTTGATTTCAAAGGATAGAATCTCTATAAAAAATATATTTTGATTTATGCTTATTCATTTATTCATGCTTGAAGTATTAATAAAAATCATTTTCTGAGCTTGAGATCATTTATTTATAAAATATAACATTACATCGATTCATCATGCCTTATTTTAACTATTATGCCATTTCAGGGTATCCATATTGTATCATGTAGTGTCTGTGCCTCATAGGTTGAAACTTTCTTCGTGGTGTATCTCAGTATTTCTTACTTTACATTGAACTGTGTGGGCATGGGAAGTAGCAGCTTTCACAGTCACTTGTTAGACTTTGCTTATTTAACATTTTTCTTTTTTCATTTGTGAGTATCGTCCATAGGAACTGAACTTTATATTTGCGCAACAGTTTTGGCAGTTTTACTTTTTTAAGTGTGTCAGAAACTTAAAGATGTTACTATTGATGTTCTTTATTCTTTTTCTTCATACAGCGTTTCACTCGGTTAGGTGGTAAGCTTCCCAAAGGTGTTTTGCTTGTTGGTCCCCCTGGCACTGGAAAGACTATGCTGGCAAGAGCTATTGCAGGGGAAGCTGGAGTTCCATTTTTCTCTTGCAGTGGGAGCGAGTTTGAGGAGATGTTTGTGGGCGTGGGAGCTCGAAGGGTCAGGGATCTTTTTGCTGCAGCGAAGAAAAGGTCTCCCTGTATTATTTTTATTGATGAGATCGACGCAATAGGCGGGAGCCGTAACCCAAAGGATCAGCAATACATGAAGATGACACTGAATCAGCTTCTAGTTGAACTTGATGGTTTTAAGCAGAATGAGGGTATTATAGTTATTGCGGCCACAAATTTCCCCGAATCATTGGACAAAGCTCTGGTGAGGCCCGGTCGCTTTGATCGCAATATTTTTGTTCCTAATCCAGATATCGAAGGTCGAAGACAAATTCTGGAATCCCATATGTCAAAGGTATTGGGGCAAAACCACATTCTTCACACTTATATCTGTATTTTACATTTTTTGTTTTTTTAGTTTGAATTGAAAAACCTTTTTATTCATGTCATTATGACCTTTGTTATCTGGCAATCTATTTTTGGTGCAGGTGTTGAAGACAGATGATGTTGATTTACTGATCATTGCAAGAGGGACACCTGGTTTCTCAGGGGCGGACCTAGCAAACCTGATCAACATGGCTGCTTTAAAGGCTGCTATGGATGGAGCCAAAGCTGTTAGCATGTCCGACCTCGAGTATGCCAAAGACAAGATCATGATGGGTAGCGAACGCAAATCTGCCGTGATCTCAGACGAGAGCCGGAAACTAACCGCATACCATGAGGGTGGTCATGCTCTTGTCGCAATCCACACGGATGGCGCCTTACCCGTTCACAAGGCAACAATCGTTCCCCGTGGGATGTCCCTTGGTATGGTCGCACAATTACCCGAAAAGGATGAAACGAGCTTCTCCAGAAGGCAAATGCTGGCGAGGCTCGATGTCTGCATGGGTGGACGTGTCGCCGAAGAACTCGTCTTTGGAGAGAGCGAAGTGACATCTGGCGCTTCATCTGATCTGCAGCAAGCGACCACTTTGGCTAGAGCAATGGTCACAAAGTATGGGATGAGCAAGAAGGTGGGGGTCGTCACACACAACTATGACGACAATGGGAAATGCATGAGCACTGAGACTAGACTTCTAATCGAGAAGGAGGTGAAGCAGTTTCTGGAGAGTGCTTATAACAATGCAAAAACTATATTATCTAATCATAACAGAGAGTTGCATGCTCTTGCCAATGCGCTCTTGGAGCATGAAACTCTTACTGGAGCACAGATTAAGAACCTGCTTGCCCAGGTTAGTTCCCAGCATCAGAAACCACAGGGGGTTATGGTTCAGTCGACACCTGTGGCGCCTTCGCAACCTTCAGCTGCGGCATCTGCTGGCTCCTGCCGCTGCTTCAGCGGCAGCCAAGGCTAAAGGAGTTGCCCAGCCAGCAGTTGGATCATAAAAAGTTAAATAATAATTAATAATCTACATTCTTATATTTATATTTGGACTGTCCAGTATTTGAAGGGTTGGTGGATGTGTTCTCTGCCATTTATTAAATTACGGAGGAACACTTTGAGTGTGTAAATTATTTCTGCAACTTGTTTTCACTGTTTATTTTTGGAGAAATTATTACGTACAAATACGATGGAGGGGTCAATAATTTTTCCCATTTCTTGACCCTTTTAATTCTATTGAATGCTTTCTGCAATGAATTGCCCATTTCTTGACCCTTTTAATTATATTACTTGCTTTCTGCCATTGCTTTATTCGATAAGTCCCCCTTTATTTGATCATAATAGAAGCTGAAAGTAATTATATAAAAAGCAGGGATGCTCGGGGTAAAGATATTATTTAAAAAGAAGGGAGCTTTTAGTTGTATGGCTGAATGTAATGACGAAGGCTTCAGAGTTTCTTAAGATAATTTTTTACTTAATAAAATTTAATAGCATTTAACAAAAAGGACTAGATGATGTGGAAATGAGCAAATGGCTTTTAATAGCTTTCGCTGCTAGTGAAGTTCAGATACCGAATATATTCTTAGAAAGTAAAAAAGTTATAGATATAGTTAAGCACGCAGCAAGAATATTGTGATTTACATTAAATTAGTTCATTCTAGCTTCTATAAAAAGTTGAAAGATACACATATCACTCACTTTATATTGATGTACATGTCTAACGCCTAAACTTCAATTTTTACATGCATGCCACCTTATTTATGCATTAAAGGTATACTGCACTTGTTATAAATTATGATAATGAAATATTTGGGTAATATTAATACAAAAAGTAAAGTTTAGGCATTAGACATAGGAATTGGGCGGTATGTATATAAATGTCCCTAAAAGGTTTTGCATTTGATGCCTTGTATAAGAAAAAAAGGGCATTACATGGTTATGTATGATTGTTATTTTATAACAAATAAATATTATTGTTGACATGGATCCTGTATAGGGAAGAAACAAAAGAGAGCAGTTTCTGTATAGAAACCAAAATATTCAAATTCTTTTTCAAATATTTTCTGTACAACATTATATACAGATTCCTATAGCCTATTCAGACTTAAGGACATAAAAAATCTGTAAAGTCTATATAAGAAAAATACTCCTAGCTATAAAAGAAAAATTAATAACAGAATAATAAAAGTAAAATGTCATGTAGCTCGCGTAAGCTAAAATGTTTCATGTCACTCTGCTCTTGTTTTAGAAGGATCTAAGCTCGATGTCAATTGGGTTGAAACTTCAGTCAGGTGGGTGGTAAGTATAGATGTCATACACATTGAATGTGGAGGATGTGTTTATGTCTGATAGCAAGGCTATGACATAAGCATTGTCATTAATTCGTGTAGTCACAAATAATGGTCCAAATTTTCTTGGACATAATTTGGAATAGGTGTCAAGCTCAATGCTTCTTGGAGGAGACGCACCATAACAATATCACCCGGTTCAAAACCTTGTCTTTTGAAGATTTTCCTCTTGTTTATACTTGCTATTTTATTCCAGCAATTTGGAATGCACACCTTTTAAAAGTCTCGTAGCATCAGCGGTCATTTCACCAATAAGAATGCTCTTGCACTTTGGGAGAATTGCGAGGTCAAGTGTATGATTTGGTGGCTTAGTATAAACTATGGTAAATGGGCATTTATCCATGGAGCGATTTTGCATAGAATTATATGCAAATTCGGCTTGAACAATGAATTCATTCCACTATTTTGGAGGATTTTTTGCTAAGCAACACAAAATATTTTCCACAGTGCAGTTGTCCACCTCGGTTTTATCATCTGTTTGTGGCTGATATGTAGAGCTTGACTGGAGTTCAGTTTGTAACCTTTTTCACAATTCACACTAGAAGTGACTAATAAATTCTACTTCCCTATCTGAAGTAATGTTGCGATGTATCCCATGAAGATGCACTATTTCTTGGAAGAAAAATCGAGAGGTGTGAAGTGATACACATAAAGTATATAGTGTTTTTATACATATTTTTATACCTATTTTTTAGATATTGCGCCTTAATGAATGGGATTTTTGTTTTTTTTCTTTCAAGTACAATCAAATGGATTAAAAATGCTAAAAAGGAGTGAAAAAGGGTAAATTTGGAGCAAAAATGAAGAAATGTGCAAAAATGAACTAGGGCGCCTAAGAGCCCAAGTATGACGCCTAAGCGCCAGGTACCCCGTGCTTAGGCGCTAGAAGTAGTTACTTGATGATATATTTAATTTGATTGGATTTTTGAAGAGGTGTTTGAAGCAACCCTTGATAAGAACGTGGGAAATAGCCAATGGACACAAAATTCATTCAATTCGCTTTTTGAGGAGGCAACTTCTAAGAGATTTATTGAATGGAGACACCTTTTTTAAGAGACTCCATAACACATCTTGGATTTTTATAAGAAAAGACTTAGATTTTCCAAGAGAGAAGACCAGCCACCCAACAAACTTTACAGCAATCATCTATCTAAGTAAACCGCCACCACCGCCGCCAACCACCTATTCTTTTAGTTTTAGTTTGTATTGTGATTGAAGGAAGAGAATTCAAAGGAACTTCAAAACATTTTGTGGAGGGGATTTGAGATAAGCGTTTATCTTTGTGACTACACTTGGTTTTAATTTAGATTTCTTGTTTGTGTGCATGATTTCTACTTTTAAACTCATGTGTAGTTGTGTTTTCTCCATGGATTATGAGTACTTTTCTTTATCTTTTTCCTTGAAATGATAAGTGATTAAATATTTAAAGGAAGTTGTGTGAAGTATTAGGCTTCAATGTTGGAAGAAGTTGTGATGATTTGAAACCCTACACTTCATTTACTTCTTGATTTGGCCAATTAAGATGTTAATACATGTTGTGAGAACATGTAAGATCTGAGATGGTATTGTCTCAGTCAACAAATGGTTAGAATCAGATATTGATTTCATGAATGAGAATGTAGTTCATGGGGTTTAGTGTAAATAAATAGGGAAATAAACTTTGAAAGGGTGTAGAATTAGAAGACTTTAGAGTGACAGACTAAAACACCCAATTTGATTTATAGTTTTAGGTTTTTATACGAGATGTTAGCCCCCAGGTGGAGGGAGAAGAGGAAACTCTAGAGTGAGAGCTAGTATCTTCCCTGACTAGTTGGTTTTCAAGACTATTCAAACTATAGAATAACTAATGTTCTTTATTGCATCTCTAGTAAAGGTAAAGAATATTAGTGCTCCTATTTGACACAACACATTTACCATACTTCCACAATATAATTTCTATATTTATCACTGATTCGTCATAAGGAAAAAGATATTTTATTTATATTACCTTCATCTTACAAGTATTTTAGTTAAGTTAATTAGTTGCTTACTTTATTTTCAATTATAAAAAATTACAAAAATTATCAAACTTTCATTCTTATTTTAGCATCTTAAGTTTAAGTAAGAATATATTTCTAAGTAAATTTTGATATATAAATTTAGTTCTCCCAGTGGGTTCGATATTTGGGACTTAATCAAAAAGTTTAATATTACTTAATAACGATACATATACTTGCGTAGTATCCTATATTAACATATTATAACCAGATTCTTATTTGCTTCATGGTGAAAGATTTACCTAGCTTTTGCTTTGGATCAAGTTTTTGGCTTTGCTATAAATTAAGAATAACTATTAATGAAAGTAATCGTATAATCGCATACATTGCTTTTTACATCTATATATATAGAATGTTGGGATCAAGTTTTTAGCACCGTTGTCGGGAATAAATATAATAGTAATTTTCAAAAATATTTTCAAAAGAAGTGCTTAAAAAGAAAAATTTTTAGTAAGTCTTATTTAAACTTTAAGATTTATTTTAGGAATATTGTAGTGTCGTTTATTGTAGTGTCGTTAGGAATATTGTAGTGTCGTTTATATATAAAGTTCTTGTTTATGTGTTTTTATTTTTATTTTTTGTTTATTTTATGTGTTTGATAGTAATGTATGCGTAGTTCAGGTTCCACAGGACTTGTGCCTTACAATTTTGAATTAGAAAGAACTATTAGAAAAATTAAAAAAATTAAAAATTATTGAAAATTTTCAAGAAATGACAAATCAAAATAATCAACTAGTTGAAGTGTTTAGACCCTTAAGAGATTATGAAAACCCTACGGTGGATGAACTTCATGGTAGTATTCAAAAACTCACTGTAGTGGCTAATTCATTTGATCTTAAATGTGTTATTATTCAAATGATATCAAACAATTTGTTTGGGGGAGCACCAACTGAAGATCCAAATTTATATCTTGCCAATTTCTAGAATTGTGTGTCACATTTAAATATGATGGTGTATCAGATGATGCTATAAGACTTAGATTATTTCACTGAGGGATAAGGTGTTAAGATATGGTTACATTCATTATCACCTGGATTTATCAGAACTCACAGTGGTTTAGCGCAAAAATTACTTGCTAAATATTTTCCACTATTAAAAACTGCAAAGCTTACAAATAATATTACATCTTTTCGTCATTTTGAAGGGGAATCTTCTTATGAAGCATGAGAACGATTTAAAGAACTCTTAAGAAAGTGTCCACACCATGCTATACCAGATTGTTCAATAATTTAAACTTTTTGTAATGGATTAGCTGGATCTCTTAGATCTATTATCGATGTCACTGTTGGTGGTTCATTGATGTCAAAACCATTTTATGACAAAACCATTCAAAACCATTTTATGACACTTATGCTTTAATTGAAGATATGGCTACAAATAAATTTCGATGGCCTTCTAAAAGGGTAAAAGCAAATCTTAAGAAAGTAGCCAATATTAATGAAACTAATGCTTTACCCATGTTAGGAAATCAAGTTGCAACAACTTGAAGAAAATTAGACCAATTTGAAATGAATTTTTCTCATCCAATTTTCATGATTAAAGAGAATTCATTAGGCTAAATGGTAGATTCTCAAGCATCATTGTAAACTTTGAATGCCATAAATAATAAGCAGAATAAGCCATATTCAAATTATTATAATCCAGATTGGAAGAATCATCCCAACTTCTATTTGAATAGTACTACAGGTTATAATAATTAGTTATGGGGGAAAAATTAAGTAAACCCATTGGGAAACTTGAACAACTAAGGGAATAATAATTGTAGAGCTACTTATCCTCCAGATTTAATAGTAATCCACCATAATTTAAGGAGAAATAGTTGTCTATAGAAGAAGTGGTGTTACAAATGGGAAATCAGTTACAAAGTCAATGAGCTACATTTAGAAATATTGAGAATATATTGGGACAAATAACAAATTCATTAAGTAATAGATCCCAAGGAACACTTCCTAGTAATACAGAAATAAATTTGAAAGACCAAAATAAAGAGCAAGTAAAAGCCGTTCAACGCAGAAGTGGAAGAGAATTGGAAGGTAGAGTTCAAAAAGAGGCTGAAGTAGAGAGAGAAGAGATTGAAGAACCAAAAGAGGACGCTCTGAAAGGTTTAGAGAGACCTATTTCTCCACTTAAAGTTGATTTAGAAAAACCACCACCTTCATTTCCTTAGAGGCTTTGATAATAAAGGTTGGATAAGCAATTTTCAAAATTTATGGAAATTTTTAAGAAGCTTACAATTAATATTCCATTTGCTGAAGCTCTAGAACAAATGCCAAGCTATGTGAAGTTTATGAAGGATATTCTTAACAGGCAAAGAAAGTTTGAAGATAATGAGACTATTGCACTTAGTGAAGAGTGCAGTGCTATAATTCAGAAAAAACTTCTTGAAAAACTTAAAGATTCTGGTAGCTTCACAATTCTATGTGTAATTGGAGACAAATTTTATGGGAAAAATTTTTGTGATTTAGGAGCAAGCATCAACCTTATGTCATTATCAATATTCCAAGATTGGAATTAGGAGAAATAACCCCAACTACTATAACTCTGCAGTTAGCAGATCGTTCAATAACATATCCGAAAAGAGTTATAGGAGATGCTTGATTGACACTAAAAATTTAAGGAGTTGCCCATTGGAAGTTGTAGGTCACCGGAATCAAAATCTCGTCGCTCACTTTAAAAAGACATTTAATTTACACATATATATATATATATATATAAGTTTAGAAAAATATAAAATCAAACTAATCCCATATCTTTCATAGTTTAAATGAAAGAGCGTTACACCTCAAGCCATGCATCTATCCCGAAAGATAAACACAAGACTTCAGGGTGAGGATCGATCAAATAAACTAAGAAATATATGACTTCTGTTTGGTCTGCAAAAACCATTTTATTTATAAGCCGACAAGTTCCCTTATTTAATACAAAGAATTAAATAGGGTTTATATTAAGCTGGGTTTAGAAAAGCTTCCTATAAGGGCAAGCCCCTATAATTAATTACATTTTAGGTAACCAAAGTCACTTAAGAAAACTCAATAAAAATCACCGAGTATTATCTTCAAAGAGGTCAAAAGGATAGGACCTTTCAATGAGATCGGACAATGAGGTGTGAAAGGGGAACAACTCAAATTTGGAACATTTAATATATAATCAAAAGAAGGAAGAACTAGGGGATGTCACAAACCAAGAAGAGAACCTCAGTGACACCATATGGTTTGGCTTCAATTTTGGAGAGAAATATTTAAATGTTTAAGCCCATAAATTTTATTAATTAGGACTTACACTGGCGTGAAACAATCACACAAATAACTTTGAAGATAAGAGGATTTAGGTCGTGACGAACAACAAACTCAGAATCCTAAGATGAGTTAGGGCTTAAATTATACAGCAGATCTATACAAGGGTCTAAAGAAAAGATGAGGATTTAGGTTGCATAAGCGAACCACCTTGAAGTCCTATGACTTGGTTATTTAAATCTAAGTAATGACTTAGCTAATGTAGACATATTTTGCTGTTAAAGATAGCCGTGCTGCCCACAATGCTAGCTCCAAGCTCCTATTCGCAGCATGTTTAGGTTTTCTAATGTGTCAAGTTATGATGTGAAATCAAATATTCCTAAGGGTCATGATTATTTAAATATTATGGGGCATATTAAAGTTGACTAAAGTTGACTAGAGCGACATAGAGCGACATCAGTTAGGATCCTACAGTTCCCTCATTCCGGTACCACTATTTCTATTTGGATTCACTTAGTCCAAATGAATTTACTAAACTCAACTCAATGAGTTTCATACTTTCATTTACAGTAGGAAATCTCGTTAGCAACCGTAGGTTACCTCCTTTGAGGGATTCCCAATCATTCCATAGAGATGTTTTAATTTAGTTGCGTTTTTTATTTTGTGATATTTGTGATTAAATTTTAAGTTTTATTATATTTTAAATGTTGTGACGGTAAATTTTTTCTTGATTCATTTTTAGTTTGGTTTGTGTTTTACGACTATCCTAGCATTTTTTGTTTTAATGTAGGGTGACATCGTTGTTTAACATGTAAGCTCGAGGCAAGAAGTACAAAAAGGTAAATGAAATAATTTAAAAGCGTACATGTCGATTCTTCTCATTCCTCCACCTGAAAGGTTAGTACTTGCAAGACATGTATATAATTTTGCAGGGGATTTAAATTACAGGAGTAGATGAAGGTTTAGCTACCAAACCCTAATTTATGACTTTATTGAATCTCAGAAGATCTTACTGGTTGGTTTTAGAACAAAATATGACATGTCCAATTTGCCCTTCAGAATGTCTAATAGATTTCAAAATGCTCGAGGCATGACCTTGGGCCACTTTTAAGATCTCTTGAAATATTCTGAGTTCATTTTGAACTTATCATATTGTTCCATTAATCATCTGAGGTTGAAGTGTGACTTCCTCATTACTCAGTGAAGCTTGACAATTTAACTATCCCGAGGATAGGATACCCAATTAATCAATTGATGTTTCATTCAAAAGCTATGTGAGTGGGTTGCCCTAAGGCAAGTTTAAGTTATTTAATATTGTTGTGCCCGCAATTAAGGTCATGCTTGTAGTTTTTAATGATGTTAATTTACAATCATGTTATCTCCTAAATCCGATCAATTGAGTGTAGACATCGAGCCTATGTCACTACTAAGCCTTTAACAATCATGATAGGTTAAATGGTAATTATCAAAATTTTGATTTAAGTAATATTTATTTTTATTAAAAGATTACATCATACTCAACTTTGGGCTTAAGTTAAGTAAACTTTCATCTTTCCAGCTTAAGCCCATCACTTAAGAATCATTTGATCTTAATTGACTTTCAAGTAATTAAGATTAGGAGAATTATGATTTTTATTGATGTTGTGCAAAGGTGGTGAGTGAGTTTCTACATTTTAATCTCATTGTATTTCAATAATCCAAATATGTTCATTAAGATCAAAATTTCTCATTTTCCCTTGGTTAATTCTAAATTTTGTTAAGAACCAAAATAAAAAATGACTATTTTGCCCTTGGGGTAATCTACCTCATAACTCATTAAACATAACTCAAATGAGCATTTAGAGTGGCATATCCATGAGTTAATTGAAACATCAGAGGAGAATATTGTGGTTTTTGTTTTGTGTTTTTTTAAATAGTTATTTAAATTCAGGAAATAAGGTTTTCAAAATTGATTTATTTAACTATGCAAAATAAAGTTTTTATTTATGAAAAATTATTAGAGGTTTCCTTATGTCAGAGAAACACTTAGGCAAAATTTCAAGATTTTTTTGAATTAAATTTTCATTATTATTATTTAATTTTAGATCAATTTCAATGATTTAATTAAATAGAAAATAATGTTTTAATGACCAAAATTATTTTTATATTTTTATTAGACTTCTCTGAGTTCAGAAAACTCATATAATCAAATTTTGTGTTTTTTTTATTTCTAATTTATTATTATAATTATTTTAATGAGAAAATAAGGAAAATTCACTTTTACACTTTTAAAATTTATTTTTAACTTAGAAAATTTAGGAAAAATATCCTAAAGAATTCTAAGTGATCAGGGAAAACTTGTACACTTTTTGAACCAGTTTTGTATTTTTAAAAATTTTGATTATTTTTAATTCAAAATACACTTTAAAAATGACATATTTTTACAAAAATAGATTTTATTTTTATTAAATGCCCATGATCACAAGGAATCCAGGAAACTATTTTTCATGATTTTTCTAAGCTTATTTACTTTATTATGTATAAAAATACAGAGTTACTTTAAAAATCAATTTTAGTGCTTAAACTAAGCCAAATAATTTTTGAATTTTTATAGTAAGTAAATATGATGTTTATGTACAATAAGTGTATCTAAAAAAAAAAGAATTGTTGTTAATTTTTTATAAGTATATAATTTACATTATAATTTTAACTAATTATATAAATTTAAGGAACTATTCAAAACATCATAATATTTTTCCTAGACTTCTCCAACCACAGGAAACCTACTAAATTTATCCTCACAATTTTCCAAATGATATTTTTATATATATAATTAAAATAAACCAAAATGGCCACCCTAGATTGAAAATTAGGGCTAATGGCCACCCTAGCTTGAAAATTAGAGCTAGAAGCATAGAGATTCCTTCTGACCATGGAAAAATCAGAGAAAATCCCCTCTGTGATGAGGAACAAATGTTAGAAATTTCAAGCCATGGTAGTCATGGAGAATTGAAATACCACAGAGGTTATTTAATTAATTAAAAATCATATACTTGACAAATAACTTTTATTTTTGGTTAACCTTATTCTCCTCTGTTCACTAAGCAAGAGGGTATTTTTTTATTTTTATGATTTTTCTATGCAAAGATATGAATTTATAAAGATCAAACATTTAATTTAATTCATAAACCCCCTATTTATCTACTTATCCACGCGGTGCTGACTGGATCATAGGCAGCTTTGAAATACAGCACGACGTGCTCCCATTCATTGCACTTTCCACCTAAGCATGCCACATGATCCACGGTTCACGCACCAAGAGTCTGTCCAGCTTGATCTACTCCGTACATTGGATACACGCGCGATCGGGCGACATCCATGCATTGTCCCTAAGTGACCTATCGCATAAATTGTCCACACTAAGACCTTAAGATCTTTACCTAAACTCAACCAAATCACATGGGGTTTGTTTCTAAATCTTCATCTACTCAATACAAACACATTAATATTGTTAATCAAGTATGAAATCAAGCCATTACTCATGGAGAATTAAAATAAGCTTGGGTTAGGGTTAGAGCTCAATACCTTTTTCTAAGAGGGAAGGTCTCAATTAGATGGTTTTGGTAGCTTCAATTGAGTCCAACGAACCTTTAGATGAAGTCCTGTGCCCTGGTGATTGTCTAGGTATGATTTCAACCAAGGTGGATTTCAGGTGTTGGTTTAGAGCTATCCTAAAAGCTATTTTAGAAAGGGCTTGATGGGGAATCAACTCCTCTTACTCTAGGGATGGTGCGTGCACAATTAATTTGAGTTTGGTGGACTGTGGAGAGATGTACTAATCTGAACTGAAAGTTGGAGCTCAAAATTGGGCTCTCACAGTGGGAATCAGAGGAAAATGGTTAGCTTAAGCTAAGGAATGCTTAGAGAGTCTCTGGTTAGAGCTTAGGGTGGAGAAGATGGTTTAAATAGAAGGGCTTAGGGTGGATCTCAGGGCCATTTGATGGGTGCAAAGAGTTGCTTAGGTGGAGGACTGAGGAGCTCTAAAGTGCAGTTAAGGTGAGCTGGCCTCTAGGGTTAAAATTGGGTTTGATTTAGGGGTGGTGGCTCACAACTTTGGCATTATTTGGTGATTAGGGTGGCTGGACAGAGCAGGGGAGGTGGCCAGGTGGTCAGGTGAGCCAGGGAGAGGGTTAATTTTGATTAAACCTCAATGCTTTGTCATTATGGAGGAGATTTCTTGGTTAAGGCCGAAACATAGGATGAAATCCCTTAATTTAGGGACCCATTGGTCCATAGCTCACTTGGGTGGATTTAGGGTAGTTTATCCTGGTCAAAAGGAGGAGCTTAGTGGTTGTGGGTGTCCTTGGTTGACCAATTTTGTTTGATTAAGTCAATTTAGGTGAAAAGTTCTATTTGGGTCAAGTGGCTTGATGTGGGTTTTGGGTTGAGCTAGCCATGCTATTGAGCTCAATTGATTGAGAAATTTTGTGCGGGTAATATTCATGAGGAGTTTTGAAAATATTTGGAGTGATTTTGAATTGGTTTGGAGGTTCAATTTGGAGGATTTTGGGCATTTGGCCAATTTAGGGATGTTGGGTTAGAATTGGGTTTAGGTTAGGCTAAGGTTGGGTTAGGTCCAAATTGATGATTTTAAATGGTCTAGAGGAATTTCATAAAGATTTTTCAACATAAATTGGGTGTCAATTTTGGGGTTAGGGCATTAAATTTTGTGGAATTTGGAGGCATAGCCAATTTGGGGCAAATTTGGGGATTTTGAATGTGGGTTGAAATTGAGTGAAATTAAGGCTTGATCAAGGCCAATTGAAGGTCCAATTTGTTGTGTAGGATAGTTAAGAAGAATTTAGGATTCAAATTGGAGCAATTGAGTGGATCATATGGTTCAATTAGGTGAGATTAAGTCATAGGGTCAAAATTGGGGGTTTAATTTGTATCAAAATTGAGCTCAAAGAATGGATCAATTAGGCTTGGATTTAATTTGAATTGATCATATTAAAAATGAATTTAAGTTTATAATTGAAGTTGGGGAGGATTGGGGCAAAATTGATTGGTATGTGAGGAATTCAGAGAAATTGGGCCTTTAAAGGCAATGGCCTTTAAAGGCAATTTGGGGCTGGGCCTTTAAAGGCAATTTGGGGCTTTTTGGTCAAGATGGTCAAATTGGCCAAATTGGGTTCAATTAAAGGGTCTAAATTGGTTTTGTGGACATTTGAAATGATTTTTAGGGTTTTGTAAAAGATTGGGCTACCAAGGATATTTTTGTAATTTTGGCAAATTTGAGGGTATTTTGGTAATTTTGGAATTTTTGGAATGTTTTGGGCCATTTGGATAGTTTCAAATGGTTTGAAATGATTTTTGAATAAGTTTGGGTTGTTGGATAAATTTGGAAAATTTGGTCAAATTTAGGGTTTCAAGGGCATTTAGGTAATTTGGGTGACATTTAGGTAATTTGGGTGAATTTGGGTGAATTTGGGAGCAAAAGGCCAAGTTGGATATTTTGGTAGAATTGGGGTGCTAACCACCTTATATGAGCTATGGACCAATGAAATCCCCATTTGGGTCCTCTATGTACAGGGCTTAGGTAAAACCTAGCCTAGGGCTAGTGGGTCTAAGGGACCGTCTAAATAAGTTTCCCAAAAGGTCAAGGGATTAAAGTCAACAAATCTGGGTTTTAGGGTTGTGAGTGAAAGTGGGTGCAAGTGAGTGAAATAACTCTGGACCAACACCCAGGGTCAACCTTAATGCCAATTAGTCCTATGGGGACTCCCCTTGAGCTTCCTCTATAGTGATCCCACCTACTAAGTGCTAGAGGTTAGGACCAGTATATGAAACTTCAAGTTGAGCACAGAAGAGTTTAGAACAGAAGAGTTTAGAGAAGAGTTTAGAGTTTCTAAAGATGAGGGTTCCTTTTCTAGTTTTCTAGAAATAATCAACAAGAAAGTCCTATGTCTAGACCTTCGGTTGCTAAAGAGGGAAAACTAAACCTCAACCAAAAGTGAGGTCAACAAATGGACCCCCAATAGGTGTGGCGTGTTGGGCAAGCATACTGCAAGTATTGGCGTTGACCAATAAGATCAACAAAATCAACCTAAAATTCTAAGTTAGCAGACCTAGAACGAAGTGTATAATCAAGTGCCAGTTGTTTTTGTTGGGGAGTTAGCAAATGAACATTTGATTAAAATCGAGGATTCAAAATTCTTGTTGGGGATTGGAAGAAAAGGGATCCCAAAAACGACCATGACATTTATGATGAAGATTCAATTTCTATTCAATGCTAGAAAACTTTAACTTTGATTTCAATATTATCAGAGGATGGGGATTAGAATTTAGGTACTAACCCCAAGACGGGAATTGAAATTTAGATATCAATCCTAGAAAGAGAGTTGAAATTTAGGTACCGACCTCGAAAGAAGGGAATCAGAATTTAGGTACTAACCCTAAAATGGGAATCAAAATTTAAGTATCCATCCTAAAAGATAATCAGAATTTAGGCACCAACCTTGAAGGGAGGGAATCATGATTCAAAAATGTGAGAATTGAGATATAGGGACAATTCTCAAAAGAGAATGTCGGAATTTAGGTACTGACCTTGAATATAGTGAATCAGAATTTAGGCATTGACTCGAAGATGAGAGAATTGAAATATAGGGACAATTCTGAGAAAAGAGTGTCATAATTTAGGTACCGACCTCAAGGGGAGAGAATTAGAATTTAGGCACTGATCCCGAAATGAGAACTAAAATTTAGGTATCAATCTCAAAAAGAAAGTCAGAATTTAGGTATCGACCTCGAAGGGAGGGAATGACCCCGAGATGACTGACCCCAAGATGGGAATTGAAATTTAAGTATCAATCTCAGAAAGAGAGTCGGAATTTAGGTACCGACCTCGAAGGGAGGGAATAAGAATTTAGGTACTGACACCGAGAACAACATGAAAGCGGTGTGTAGATTTTGTGTTGTTGAATTCATAGATATGTGGTTTGTGAATAACGACATTGGTGAGGAAAATTTTTGAAAATTTGTGATATTTCGTGTAGAATGTGAAATTCTGCGGGGATGTGAAGAAAATTAGTGCAGACAAGGATAGTCGTGCTGCACGAACAAAGAGCAAGAGACCTTGAAATCGAGAGAAACAACTCAACAACAACTCAACAGATTTAGAAACAACTCAACAGATTTATTTTCTTTTCTTATTTTCTTTATCACATTTAATTATTGAAATAATTTTTGTTGGTTGATTTTTTGTTGGTTGATTTTTCAAAAAAGTATTTTATTTGAACTTTTATTATTATTAAATTTTTATTGTTTTGTTCTTCGTTCATTGTAGGTCAGAACCAATGCATGGTTATGGGGCTCTTGATCTATCACACCAAAAGGGCAATTAAAGAAACAGACTGAATTCTGAAAGAAATTTCATTAATATACTTCAAACAGGTGTTACAGATTGAACATAGGCCGAAGCATCAAAAGGTACAACATGCTGAATCCTGTCAAAAAAATATTTGAAACATCTCATGCTGCCAACATATCATATGCTAAACATATCTGGTACATATATCATTATATTTGTTGCGTCAAAACACGATACAGAAAGGTATCCACTAACTGTCCATCTTCGGCGGGGTGAGTTCCTGATCGAGCTGGCCTATTAAGCCATGCTCCAGGATAAGAGGGAAAGAATTCCTTTTACATGTGCTTAAAGGTGTAACCCTCTCATAGCTCGTAAGGTTGTAGTTCCTCTAACTTTGGATCTGGTCGGAATCCATATGGCATCTTGTTGCTATCTATCCTTCTGGAAGTTAAAGACACTCTGCGGTGTCGTACCCCTGGAATGTAGTGCTTGGCCAGGTCTGCTCCTTTTCCCTTGAGAATCAGTATAGAACCCACTGGTAGTGGAATCTCCACGGATCCTTTGAACTCCCCGGGGCCAATGACATCTATTCCTTTCCCGAACAAAATATTGCTTTTACTCATGAAGGAGATAGTGCAAAAAGGTCTCATGAAATCATGATGGTTGATGGGACGAAAACATAGTTGTGTAAAATTTATAAAGTTGACTTCGTTTTACAACGATGCCAAAATTTTGATGCGGTATTTTATAAATAATAAAGTTAAGCTCTTAATGTCAGTATTCTACACAAGTATACATATCATTATCAAGTAATATAAGACTTTCTATTTAAGTCCCAAATATCAATCCCATGAGGAAGGTTTAAATTTAAAATGATAAATTAACTAGGAAATTCATAGAATAAAATGAAATTACTGTCACTAATTTTAAATGTTTAAGATACTATAAAAGCTTAATTATTAAGTACTAGCAGCATTTAAATGCAGAGTTTTAAAATAGTAACTACTAAATTATGTTTATGTGATGAAGTTTTCTTATATGAATAAGCATCTTTCCCACTACAATGAGCTTTTTGGTGAAATGAGATGAGATAAATGGTTTAAATATGTATTGTGCCAAATAGAAGAAATTTTAATTCTCTACCCTGATTCAGTGTTATAGAAAATCTTTGGCTAATAGTAGGTTTAGTTTCTAAATCCGTGGCTAGGCTAGGATTATACTGGCTCTCCTAGGATGATACTGGCTCCACTCCAGAGCTCCCACTTCCCTACCTCTGAAGGCTAACTCTTGTTTTAGTTTTTAAACACTAAGAAAGAATTGAGGATTTTTAGTCTGTCACCCTAAAAAATCTCCAATTCTACACCCAACAAAGTATATTTCCCTATTTATTTGTACTTAATTCCATGAACGAAATACTCCATGGACTTAAATGTGATTCTCACTCTGTTGTAGAACTCATACTCCATTTTTTGGACCATATGTTTCACAACATATTTTAAGAATTCAATTGGCTAGATCAAAAGGTAAATTAAGAGCGGAGTTGAAGTTGAAAAACCATCACTTTTAAA